>NC_068981.1:57723239-57732848 GCF_001194135.2 Octopus bimaculoides | reverse complement strand
ATATATGTTAATAATAATAATAATAGGACAACAAAAGAATGAATGAGATCTCAATATTAGATAAATAGAAGAATTTATCTATAATGTAATACGTGACAATTAGTCGGTTGCCATAATATATATATATATATATATATAATTTAGAGAAAAACCGCTATTAAATCGATCAGTAATGAAGAATATAATTCATACCCTCCAAAAAATAAATATATTATAAACACCTTATTCTAAAAATACAATATAGTACATAAAAGAATGACTACGCATGTTTCATGGCTATATTTTCAAATAGATAACTAATAAAACCAATTCGATTATTAATTCTATTAATAATCAAATCGATCTATAATTAAATCTATTTAAAAATATAGTCACTCATCAGGTCTAAAATAAAATAAAAATAATAATAATAAAAAACCAATTGACGTATTATAACTTACAATAAATATCAAATAAATATATAAAAAATACTTGTTTTAACAATGAATAAACAAATGATCGAAAAACATTTAATGATATTTCTTAAAATAAAATCATAACTTATCTTTTTGAAAAGGTAAGTTATGATTTTATTTTAAGAAATATCATTAAATGTTTTTCAATCATTTGTTTATTTATTATTTTTATTTTATTTTAGACCTGACAAGTAACTATATTTTTAAATAGATTTAATTATAGATCGATTTGATTATTAATAGAATTAATAATCGAATTGGTTTTATTAGTTATCTATTTGAAAATATAGCCATGAAACGTGCGTAGTCATTCTTATGTACTATATTGTATTTTTAGAATAAGGTGTTTATGATATTTATTTTCTGGAGGGTATGAATTATATTCTTCATTAATAAATTATTAAATAGCAGTTTTTCTCTAAATTATATACATATATTTTATATTTTGAAATTTGATTTAGTTTTGCTAAATTGAATTTTTTCCCTTGTAAGTTTGGATTTTATTCCCTAAAATTATTATTATTATTATTATAGTATATATATAAGCAGTAGGAGCAACTAAAGATGATGCAGCAGAATACTGGAATGAATGCTTTGCTGTAACTAAATTTGTACCACATTGTTTTGTGTCCAAGCTCTAATGGGATTATCTTTGCTTCTCACTCCCTTTCTAGGATTGAAAAGATCAGTTTTAGTATATACTGTAGTTGATTGCTTACAGATAATTCAACTGTAGATATTTATCTCAAACTCCTGTTTATGTTTTGATAGTGAGGGTAGGAAAAAAAACTTTCAGATGGCTGTATTATTCTAGGTGGTTATAAAACATCATTCTACATGTTTTTCCATACTGACACTGGTTGAATGGGTCCCTCATTAGCTCACCAGTTGTTCTACCTTGTTGTTTGACACACACAGTAACAGAGTAAACTGCCAATCTTTGTTACTGTGTATGTCAGGAGCTTCTTTTTTTTTTGTATTGTTTTTGTATCTATATCCTTCTTTTGCCTAACTACCTTATAGTGTAGATTGAATGCATTTTATTGTGCTACAGTTGTCTGCAGCTGGAACAATGATTCTTCTTACCTTGTGTCAGTTTTTGTTGGGAGATATTGCTCTTCTTGACTGGTTGCCTTTACTGTGACAAGGTGGAAGACACATCTTTGTCCAATATTTGTACATATATATATATATATATATATATACACACACATACATCACACACATATCACACATGACAACAACAGTGGTTAGTAAGGTATTTGAAATATTCTTTATTAGTACAATCCTTCTAAAATATTTGTTAGGGTTATCTCTATAGATATTCTATGGACATTATAGCGATAACCCTAATAAGTGATGTAAAGCACAATGCTAACTATGTAGGATTTGATATTGGCTCATAAAAACGTTTATTATACTTTATAGTATATTATGGTTGTATAATGAAATACCACATCCTTACAAGTGATTAATATTTACATACTAACTTCCAGGAACATGTCTGAAATATTAGAATTTTTTTTCCTTCAGTTTTTGTGTCTTAGCAAATTGCCAGGTAAAAATACAGTGCCCCCTTAATAACATAGAATCCATTGCTATCTTTCAAAATATGGAATATTAGTCAAGCATTTCCTATTAAAACTTCTCTTTGATGCAAACACAATGTTGTTCCCTAAAACAGAAAGGAAGAAAAATGTCGGAACTAGGTGACCAGGTAATCATCGTCATCGTTTAATGTTTGCTTTCCATGCTGGCATGGGTTGGACGATTTGACTGAGGGCTGGCAAGCCAGAAGGCTGCACCAGGCTCCAATCTGATCTGGCAAAGTTTCTACAACTGGATGCCCTTCCTAATGCCAACCACTCCGAGAGTGTAGTGGGTGCTTTTACGTGCCACCAGCACGAGGGCCAGTCAGGCAGTACTGGCATCGGCCATGCTCAAATGGTGCTTTTTATGTGCCAGCTGCACAAGTGCCAGTCCGGCGGCACTGGCAATGGCCACGCTCAAATGGTGTGTTTTATGTGCCACCAGCATTGATGACTGAAGAAATTTTGAAGTTGTATCAGACTGGTAAACTGGAGTTGGTGCTCAAAGCAAGGCAGACACTAAATGTTGGTCATGATAGATTATGGAGCAAAATATAGGTAATATGTGAGGGTGATTGACTAAAGTTGGTGGGAATACATTTGACAAAGGACCAGAATTTGAACAACTATGGAAGAAAGATTTTTGGTAATGTTTTAATTAAAATACCTTGAGGCGAGACATTTAATTCTACTATGGCAGAAATTATTATTATTGTAATATTTGTATCTAATGTCTCTGATAAGGAAAGAGGAATGAGCTCAGCACTGCAATCTAACCAACACATTTCTCAGTTAAAGTGCCCCAGCTTTTTACCAGGATGAATTATACATGTGCCTGGTAATTATTTTCAATTTGATGAAATAGACCAGTTAGTGTCAAGTATCATGGTCAGGGATATAAGTAGGTAGTGTTAGTGACAGATTCTCAACCATTGTCCTCATATTGTCAATCCATTGACTTAGCCAGCAGCAACATTAAGAATTACCATAATTGTTTATTTATTTTTAATTAGTAAAAGCTCATTTACTTTATAGCAGCAATGGTGACATCACATTTTTGTCCCTCATGTCCAAGGTGCCTTATGAAGAAAATACTCTGAATAAATAGAAACTTTGAAGTAGTTGTATGCTGTCACATTAAGTTGATAGCATACAACTACTTCATCGTATCATTACTGCATAAATCTGAGAGATTTAGAAATGTACTATTTCTAAATTTGAAATCAGTAAATAGAAACTTGTTTCAATTCTCGTGGAGCAACAGCATGTTTTTTGAAAATTTTATTTTGTGAATCAGTCATCAGTAGCCCTTTTATTGAGTCTTTGGAGGATAAAGTTTTGTAAATACATTTGAAAGTTGATTTAGGAACATAGATTATTGAGCAGTGCTCTGTAACATAGGAAGAATGCATTGCAGATTGTTCTCACTGGCACACCCTAAGAAGTATTAAATAAGCAATTCACAGAGGACTAGATCAATTTGAGGTTAGCTTAAGATGTATAGAAGGAACCAGTAAAGATGCTTGTGATATAGTGTTTGGTCAAGAATCCAGAATAAAGTTTAAAGCCTTTTCTTGATCTAACAGCTTTACCATTAAACTTTTACTATACATAAATTATTAAAGCATACATGAACTTTTAGACATCAAATATTCAGAACTTGCACATGCTCATTTATGTTTGAAACTTAAATGAAGCCATTGCTTCCAAATGCATAATGATTGTTTAACATATAATAGAACAACACTGGATACTAGGTTTTATCTGTGTACTACTGCCTTTTTTTTTTTTTTTTCAAAGAATGTTCTGACCTCATCTGGAGGAATGCAACAGTTTGTCCAACAGAACAATTTCTAGAGATTGTGAATCTTGTACCTGATCATTTTTTTTTTTTAGTTATGCAACTAAAAAATGTTCAAGTGACATCAGAACTGCAAAAAAATGAAAGGAAAGATTCTTAAGATTCATGAAATACCATCATAAGTCTGAAACCATTGTAGACAAGAGCATCCATTTTCTCACTAGAGTGTTGTGTATGCAATTTATAAATTGATATGCTGAATGAACCCAATATAAAATGCTGTTCTTATTCAGGGGACATCATCTAACATTTACAGTACATAAAGGGGTAACTCCTACTGGAACAACAAAGAAAAGAAAAACAATACCATCTATATTGCTAAATTCCTTCCAGTTTTGGTGTTATATAAAATTCCTTCTATCTAATAAAGAAATTATTATTGGCAGTAATATAAGTTTAATTGAGTCAGGTCAAGATTGAAAAAGATATGAACTTTCAACTTCTCTTACAATGAAAATCTTAAATGCTAATAGTTATGTTGCTCTGAGCTCAAATCCCAAATCTTTTTTTTTTTTTTTCCTAGTAAGGAAGGGTTTAATAATAATAAGAAACCTTGCTATCATTCTTAAATCTATCTTTGAAAAATTGGCAGCCTCCTTTTTTATCCAGTTGTTTAGCTCTTAATCAATTCTAGTCAAACAGATCTGTAATCAAAGGTATTCCAGTTGTGGCCATCCTGTTTTTTTTTGTCCTGATCTAGTGTACATACAACAATCTGTGTAGGGGATGTAACTGCTATTTCTAAAAATACATGTAATCATGTAGAGGCTTCCTTATTGACTCGTTTTTGTCTAGTTTGAAGTATTTACCCTGATATCTCGGAAACTATTGAAACTAAATAAGTTTCATCATCATCATCGTTATTTAACATCCACTTTCCATGCTGGCATGGGTTGGATGCCCTTCTTAACACCAACCACTCCACATCTATTTAAATTATTTTCCTTTGCAAATTATTTAGATTATATGCAAGTCAAGTTATAATCAGAATTAGTAGAATAGAAATACATTCTCAAAATATACATAAAAGCAGTGAGCTGGCAGAAACATAAGCACGCCGGGCGAAATGCTTAGCGGTATTTCGTCTGCCGTTATGGCCTGAGTTCAAATTCTGCCAAGGTCGACTTTGCCTTTTATCCTTTTGGGGGTCAATAAATTAAGTACCAGTTACGCACTGGGGTCGATATAATCGACTTAATCCCTTTGTCTGTCCTTGTTTAGCCCCTTGTGGGCAATAATGAAATAAGAAATCAGAAAGGTTTATAGCAACAAAACGTCTAATGATAATGACTGTCATACTAACTGATGCAAATTACATTCACATACTGACCAACTATGTAGAAAACATTTCCTCATTTGTTTATATGAGATGAAAGTAATTTAAATGTATCCCTACATGCTATTTGTATTATTAAAGGTATGGAAGAGCAGAAATGAAATGAATGTAAAGTAGTAGAGTACTAGACTGTTGCTTCATTTTTAGTTCAAATCTTATTGCGATCAACTTTACTTTTCATCCTTTTGAATTCAATAAACAAGGACCCAGCTGAGCCTGCCACTCCAACTGAAATGTGTGTCCTTATGCTAAAGTTAGAAGTCATTATTAGTTCCTTAGGAAGTAGTGAAGTTTTAACAAGTTGTCTACACACTTCTTTTTTATTTGGAAGCACTTGACTTTAATTATGTTACTTATTCTCTGAAGATCATAAATATTTAAAACTTCTAATTTCATTGCTCTCTGTGCTTTTTATATGTAAGTACATCGTTGTTGTCATTTTAATGTACAAGTCAGACAGAATAAGTTATGGCAGATTTTCTATGGCTGGTTACTTTCCCTTGGGCAGACATGTTTTCAATGAAGATTGGTTATGAACAACACCGCTTGTGTGACAGTGAGTTGTTTACAACTATTGCATGATGTCAAGACAATGAGTTATGTCATATTTCGGGCTTCTTTCGGTTTCTGTCTACCAGATTCACTAACAGGGCTTTTCTTGGCTTTAGGCTATTATAGAAGACACCTGTCCAAAGTGGTTTCAAGTTCTGTCTTAACCACATAGTCATTCCTGTGCCTATATATGTGTGTATAGTCTTACATTTCCTTTCAGATAATATCTCTAACAAGTACTCCATCTGGTGAGAGAAATATTGCTTAATATACACAGTATGTAACTATATACTGTGCATATTAAACAATATATATATATATATATATGAAAGAACACAAATGGGTTTTAAATTTACTACAGCTGTTTTAGTACCATTTTGTTGATGCTAGTTTATATCTTAGCAAAAATCCACCATTTTAAACATGTATAACCAGGCAAGGTAAAACTAGATGACCTTTCCACCAACTAACATGATCAGTAAGTGATATTTTAAAAAAGAACAATCAAATTTATAGAGAAAATGGATAGGTGAATTGATATTCTAAGGGCAACAAGGTCCAAGCAATTCTATTTTCCAAGCTGCTATCTTAATTAGTGTATAGTCTTGACTCTGCTGTGAAAAGCCAGCAGGGAGCAGGCATGGTCAACCAAAGCATAAAAGCTCAATAAGATAAGAGCTCAGACTTCAAGGTAGAAATATATAAACATGTATGTATGTTCCACTCAGCAATGGGACATACATACATGTGCGGCTGTCTGGCTTCCGTGCCAGTGGCACGTAAATAACACCATTTGAGCATGATTGTTACCAGCATCGCCTTCCTGGCACGTGAAAAGACATTCGAGCGAGGTCGTTGCCAGTACCGCTGGACTGGCTCCTGTACAAGTGGCACGTAAAATACACCATTTTGAGCATGGCTGTTGCCAGTACCGCCTGACTGGCCTTCATGCCGGTGGCACGTAAAAGCACCCACTACAGTCTCGGAGTGGTTGGCGTTAGGAAGGGCCTCCAGGTGTAGAAACTCTGCCAAATCAGATTGGAGCCTGATGTAGCCATCTGGTTCGCCAGTCCTCAGTCAAATCGTCCATGATGATGATGATATATACATCATCATCGTTTAACGTCCGTTTTCCATACTGGCATGGGTTGGACAGTTTGACTTGGTACTGGCAAGCCAAGAGGCCACACCAGGCTCCAATCTGATCTGGCAAGGTTTCTACAGCTGGATGCCCTTCCTAACGCCAACAACTCTGAGAGTGTAGTGGGTGCTTTTTACATGCTACTGGCACGGGAGCCAGCAGGCGACACTGGCATCAGCCACGTTCGGATGGTGCTTTTTATGTGCTACCAGCACAGGAGCCAGTCGGGTCGGGGATGCTGGCATCAACCACGTTCAGATGGTGCTTTTTACGTGCCACCAGTGCGGGGAGCTAGTCAGCACTGGCAGGACCCATGCATGAATGGTACTTATTGTGTGCCACCAGTCAGGCGGTACTGGCATTATATATATATATATATATATACACACACACACACACACACACATATATACATGTGTGTGTGCAAGAAAACCAATATCTACAGATCTTGTAAAAGACTTGATCAAGGTGGTATAAGAACTTTGAATGCATTGTCTGACACTCTACTGTATTGGTCATGTGTGTTGTATTAGTTAATATAATAAAGTAGCATTATTAGAAGTAAGGAGTACACTAATGTTTATAGCTGTTTTGATGCATTGTGGCCAAGTAATTCAGTCAGGTAGAGCTCATGTACCTTCGCTTAAGGGCCATAACTGCATTTTCAGATACATTCCATAAAGGGCATAATTGGCTAAAGTGGCAATCAAAATCTAGTTGTAGATCTCACTTGGCTTTGAGTTTACCCTTCAGTTGTTTTAAGATTTAAAAGTTCAGTTTTGTATGCTTTGATTCTTATTACAATTTGCACCAAGTTTTTAGTTATCTTTTATTGAAATGTTTATTAAATATCATAATTTTCCTTTTTTTTTTTTTTTGTCTAGATCTGCTAAAAAAGCAAAATTACTGAGCTCTTCAATTACTAAAAAGTGTTTGCTCTTAGGTGCAGGTTATGTATCAACCCCAGTTGTTGAATATTTAACAAGAGACAAAACTTGCCACATGACTGTAGGTAAGAACATTTTGCTTTAAGCTTCTTCATTTCAAGGGCATTAATGTTTTATATCTTTGCATGAATTACGTTATTTAAAGATTTTTAAGTTTTTATTTTCACTATAAAACTGTGTTTCCAAATCTACGAATGTCCCTATTTCATTAGTAGTTCAAATATCATTATTAAAATATTATCCTTATTCAAGTTCATCATTATCATCATTGTTTTAACACCCACTTTTCTCCATGCACACATGTGTCAGAATTTGTGGAGATGTATTTTCCGTGGTCAGATGCCCTTCCTGTTGCCAACCCTCACCTCTTTCCAAGTAAGGTAATATTTCTCAATGACCGGACATGTTTTCACAAATGTTTGGTAATGAAAGACATTGTTTGCATGATGGTGACACTCATTTACAACTACCATGCAATTTTAAAGCAAGGAGACAGTAACAGGCACATACATACAAACATTGGTCTTCTTATAGATTCCATTTATCAAATTCATTCACAAGGCTTTGGTCAGTCCAGGCCTATAGTAAGAGACACTTGCCCAGAGTGCCACACATTGGAACTGGACTTGAAACCATGTGGTTGGGAAGCAAACTTCTTACCACATAGCCACTTGGCAGTATCAAAATATGTATCAGTCAAGTATTTAAGGTATATTACATCAGTGGTGCCCTTATTTAAAAACTGAACTCTTTTTGAAAAAATAGATGTCACTGTAGTTGTTGTTACATTTTTGCAGTTTCATATATCAGCATGTTTTGTGGGATGTGGGAGACAAGTGGGACTGAGTGGTTGAGTACCTATAGTATTTAGTCACTATTCTTATAAAATATGCCCTAGTATATGATGTGCAACCCTAATTATAGGAAATGAAATCCCAGAAAAATATTTCTTGTGGCCGTGTGGTTAAAAGGCTCATTTTGTAACTACATGGTTTCAGGTTCTGTCCTATTGTGCAGCTCCTTGGACAAGTGTCTCCAGCCCTAGGCTGACCGATGCCTTGTGAGTGAATTTGGTAGACAGAAACTATGTAGAAGCCCATTGTGTGTATTTGTGCCAGCCACCCTCACCACTTGACAACCAGCGTTTGTTTATATCTCCATAACTTAATGATTTGACAGAAGAGACTGATAGAATAAATACCAGGCATAAAAATAAGTACTGGGCCTGTTTTGTTTGAGTAAACCCTTCAACATGATTGTACTCCAAAGACTGAAACAAATAAAAGATAAATAATATGCACTGACTTTAGCTAATATGATGTGTGGCAAAATATTTTGGCAGATGTATAACAAATTACTAGCTGACCACGTGTCGTCAGTAATGACAGCTAATTCATCATCATTATCATCATCATCGTTTAACGTCCGCCTTCCATGCTAGCATGGGTTGGACGATTTGACTGAGGACTGGTGAAACCGGATGGCAACACCAGGCTCCAATCTAATTTGGCAGAGTTTCTACAGCTGGATGCCCTTCCTAACGCCAACCACTCAGAGAGTGTAGTGGGTGCTTTTACGTGTCACCCACACGAAAACGGCCACGCTCGAAATGGTGTCTTTTATGTGCCACCCGCACAAGAGCCAGTCCAGGGGCACTGGCAACGATCTCGCTCGAAAACCCTACAAAGGCCAGTCAGGCGGTATATATATATATATATATATATATAT
>NC_068981.1:57681806-57722200 GCF_001194135.2 Octopus bimaculoides | reverse complement strand
AGCAAATTTAAAATGAAAAAAGCAAATAAAACGAAGAATCGTTTGTTTATGTAGTCGGCACTTAATGTATATCGACTGAATGGACGTCAGTGATTGGTTGAAATTATCGAAATAAGACAATTTTTTACATGAAATAAATTTGAATACAAAAATATTTTTCTGTTCTATAACACAAAATAGATAAGTATACGAAGTTTGAAAGTCTTTCCGTACCAAAAACACTACGTAAAACATTAATGAAAAATGTGGCCCCCGTTTTAAAAAAGATCCGTATTTTATATATAAATAAAGTACATAATAACCACACATAAAAACATTCACATACTTCTCTTGTACACGTACATACTCACACAGAGTTGAAATGCTGTTTTTGTTTTCACCCCTTCCTTCCTTATTCATCTATCACTCCTTCCTTTCACTTATTGCTATTACTTTCTCTCACTCCCTCTCAGTCAGGGCTATTACTCTCACTACTGCTCCTTCACTGAATTAATATTTTCTCTCTTCCTCTGTGTCCGGTGTGATTCTGGACAAATACATATATATATATATATATACAAATATATAAAAACACTACGCTCATTATTATATTAGGAGACGTACAAAATACATTGAAAAAGTTCACATGTCTCAAATCAAACAAAAAGCATATTCAAAAGTGACTTTTCAACTTTACCAGTGTATAGCATGTAAAGTGTTGTTAAGTCAACACTGTGAGAATCCTGCAGTTCTTTTTGTTTTTTTAGAAGATAAACTTGATTTTGTTTATGACATTGTGCTTAAATAAATGTATACTAATTTATATTATTTACTTGGTACAATGTTGCACAATATTGTTTTGAACATCAACCTTTCAGCATTTAACATTAGAATTTTAATAAAGCAAACCTTATATTTTCTGTAAGTAAAAAACATTTTAATATTTTATTTCTGATATCTTTTCTGCAGCTTCACAACTGAAGGATGATTTGGACATAGTGTCAAAACTGAATCCTAACATCGACTGTGTTATTTTAGACATAAATCGGAACAGAGAAGAATTGGAAAACCTTGTCCAAGAACATGATGTAGTTATCAGGTAAGATTCCTGAGATTGCTTTACTATCACCATTCCTGCTCTACTACAAGTGTTTCTACTATTACTACAACAATCCAATAAAGGAGACTCTACATGATTATTTGATTTGCTAGAAACTATTAACACCAATGCTATTGCATAGTTTTCTGTATTCTTTTATTATCCAATTTAAAGTGTTCATTGATCACAACAGATGCTTTATTTATTTCTAGCTTTAATGTTGTAAATAAGTCAACCAATTTAATTTGTGTATTCAAAAGTATCTTCTCATATCCATATTGAATAGACTGGAAAATTAGAAATGTGAGGTTTTGAAATTTTTACATTTCCTTTTTGTGCATTACTGAACACTTGGGCAAGTTGGCAGGCTATCAGCTGAGAGGTCAGTAGTTCACCTCCTATCCCTGACAATGTATCTTTGGCCAAGATACTTAATTCTCAGTGACTAAGTTCACATAGTTCTAAAAACATCAGGGTAATTTTTCAATTGTGGAGTTGAAAAGGTGATTTGCCTTATTATGCTAAGTGAAATCAAATCAAAATCGCTGACGTGGCCGATGACAGTACTGCCTGATTGGCACTTGTGTCAGTGGAACGTTAAAAGCACATCCGAGTGTGATCGTTGCCAGGGCCACAGATTGACTCCCATGCCGGTTGCATGTAAAAAGTACTATTCGAGTGTGATCATTGCCAACGTTGCCTTACCAGCACATGTGCCGGTAGGACGTGAAAAACAACATTCGAGCGTGGTCGTTGCCAGTGCTGCCTGACTGGCTCCCGTGCAAGTAGCACGTAAAAAGCACCTTTTGAGCGTGATCATTGCCAGAACCGCCTAAGTGGCCCTCATGCTGGTGGCACGTAAAACTCCCAGTACACTCTTGGAGTGGTTGGCGTTAGGAAGGGCATCCAGCTGTAGAAACTTTGCCAGAACAGATTGAGCCTGGTGCAGCCTTTTGGCTCACCAGTCCTCAGTCAAACCGTCCAACCCATGCCAGCATGGAAAGCATTAATTTACTCATTAAAACACAATTATATGTTTCTTATTTTCTTATCATTTCAGTTTGTTGCCTTTTATATATCACCCTGAAATTGCCAAGGTGTGTATAGCCAATCATAAGAATATGGTAACTGCAAGCTATGTGAGCCCAGCAATGAGAGAATTACATCAAGAGTTAGTATAACTATACTTTGTGTTCTGCAAACCATTTTAAAATTGAACAGAGGTATTAAAGTTTCAATAGATAAAGGCTTAGCGTTCTTTACATTTTTGTTTCATACTGCAATAGATGTTTCATTTGTTGAATGGAGTTAGTTTTTCTTTTCCTCGCGATAAAGTTGCTAAATTGTTAGAGCACTGAACATAATAATACCATACAACATTTCGTTCTGGCTCTTTATGTTCATTTTCCTTGCTGGCGTGATTTGTACAGGTCATTATGGTTCCCTCAGTTCGTATTCAGAGTTGCTAGGTTCAAATCTGACCACTGTTGACTTTTCCTTCCATCCTTCCAGGATCAATAAAATAAATACCAAACAACTAATCTCCTTCCCCAAATTAGTGGTGCTTCTACCTGGCACAAAATCAAACTGCATCTCATCTAGGCAGACTCTTTCCCTTGGATATGACTCTTTCCGTAGCTTTCATCTCCTGATCCAGCAATTTGATACCTCTAATTATATCTAAGGCATCACCTTTACCTTTGTAGCAGTTGACTATGGTGCTGCTACACCAGTCATTGGGTATGACTCCTTTGTGAACCACCTGATTTACAATATGGGTGACTAGACCATAACCCACACCACCAGATATTTTAAGTATCTCAACAGTGATTCATGATGGGCCAGGGGCTTTTCCTGTCTTCATATCCTTAATTGCTTTATCTACCATGGATCTGTCGATTCAGGTAGCCAGTCCCTCAATTGGGTCAACATTTAGCAGACTCTCCTCCTCCCACTCATTGTCTACATCCAGCAGTCTTTCATAATGGCTTCTCCAAGCCTCTTTCTTTGCAGAATCATTACATGCAAGTGCATCATCATCCATATGGACACATTTCTCTCCTATGACATCACAATTTTCTCTCACACACTGTCTTGTAATCTGAAACACTTTGGCCCTCATGTTGCTGATCATAGACAACCTGCTTCTTTTCTGTTTCTCCCTTGGCTAGATATACTTGTCTCCTAGCATCCCATCTGGCAATATGATACAGCTCCCTGCTACACCCATTTTTCCAGGCCTGTTTATTAGCTCTAATGGCCCTGTCTACCACATTGTTCCACCACATTACTCTAGGTTTGGATGGGACTGTGTACCAACCACATATTTGGTCTGTGGCACTCAGCAAGCTGTCCCACAGGAATTCCCAGTTGCTCTCTATGTCACAAGCCTGTAGCATGTTATAATGTCTATAACATGTTATAATATTCAAGAGTAGTAGAGTGTGTATTACGGTGTCAGAATTTGGTCGTATAGAAGTGTGTGTTGCTTTACTTTAGTGGGTGTTGATTGTGTATAGTATGTGTTGTGTGAATTTTGTTATTTTATTTAGTGATTATTGTGTAGGGCATATATTGTATGCAGAGTGTGTATTGTTTGAGTTGTGTTATGGAACTGAAACTGTCTTCTGTATAATGTGGGTTATAACTAGCAGAGCTATTTTTTAAAACTTTGTAACATTGTGAACCCTCATATGGCTTTCTTTCTTGGGTTTTTTTGTTCATTTTATTCTTTCTTTTTAATATCATACCTAGTACTCTAATTATTATTAGTATTGTTTTTATTTTTATGCCCCACATCCTGTTCATTTCAGTTTTGAGATCCTTGTACTTTGACTGTTTCTCAACTTCCTTTTGGACAATGTTTTGGTCAGAAGGGATTGCGATGTCTATCAGCGTGCAGGTATTTTTGTTCCAGTGTTTGATAATTATATCAGGATAGCTTGCCTTGATCCCCTTCTCAGTTTGGATTGGCATGTCTATCTAATAATTGAGACTATTATTATTTTTATTGTTCTTGATATTGCATGTTATGCCATTCTTTTGCTTTGTTATTTACCATACTGGTATGGATTGGGAGTCTGCAATATAACATTGAAACCGGCAACATAGCTATAATTTCAAGAGAATGGAGGTACACACTACTTTAGTTGGCATAATACTTTCTTGCATTGGAAAACTGTTTTTAACAGCTTTAACTTTTGTTTTTCCTCTTCTAACATGCATTAGGAAATTCTAAATCATAACCAGGTGTTGTTTTTCACTGTGGGATTCTATTTCTTACACACACCACTTAATCATTATGTGGATGTAGTGTCTAACTAACTAGGTAGTTGAGCAAGTAAAAATAACGTACTCTATTGAAGAATACAATACAGTTGCTGTTAGGTTTTGCTGGCACAATATTTTTTTTTTTGTTTCTTTGTGGTAGGTTGTGTATCAACCTTATTTTCTCTGATTCCCTATCAAACATCTTTTGATCCATTTTCTATATGATGATATTTTAGCTGAATTTTTAGAGATTACTCAGCTGTGGTACCAAAATGATCCTATCAAGCATAATGCCTACTGTCACATCAAAACCACTGAACCTTCAGTAACTGCTCAACCTTGATGACTTACTAGTGACAGACTGCAGCTACTAAAGACAAAGTTCTCTCATGTTGGACCTTGTCCCCAACCATTTTGTCCTTCTCATCAAAAAACAGCATCAGACTGACATTAATCACCTGAAAGTTGCCTTAATTGATTAGAATCTAATTTCTACCTTTATTCCTTTGATGCAAGTAACAAATAAGAACAAGAAAGAAAATGAACCCCCTTCAACATCCCTTATGGTTCCTGTTCAACCTATGTCATCAGAGTGCCATGTGTATTGGCTCAAGTACTTTGTATCTGAGCTTAGTGTATTCAAGAAAAGTAAAGGTTATTTTCATATTTAAGTTTTGTGACTGTCATATACATTGTAGCCTCATGACAAATTTAGAGATTATAAACTTTTATATTTAAACTTCATTTAACATGTTGCACAGCAAACCATACTTTTCTTTATTATCATTTGCCACTAACAGGATGATATAGTGGTAGAATTTTAACAGGGCTTTGCAGTATTTATTCCAACTCTTTACATTCTGTGTTCATTCTTTTGGGTCCATGAAATAAGAGTACCAATCAGCATAGGGGGTCAGTGTAATCAACTAACCTGCTTCTCTCAAAATTTGTGTCCTCATGACTCTATTAAAAGTGATTTATTTGCCACTGATACTACAGTCTAGATTGAATTAATATCATTATCAGCATCAACAAATTCTTTATTTGCATTGTGATGAGACTTGTTACCTTTTATCAGCAATGATCAGGCTTAGCAATAAAGTATTGTTTATAAGCTAATTATATTTTAAAAGAAAGTATAGATTGACTTTTTCCCACTTCTCTGCCGACTAACTTTAGGACATTCATGTATGTTACAGTTGAGTAAGTTTCTTGCATGTAGTATTCTACATTTTAAGCATTTTTTTCGAACATGAGGTACGTTATATGTATGTATATATATGTATATTGTCTCCTGTGCTAACCAAATACTGATAATTAAAGTTACTGGGAGAATTTTTCTGCCTGTAATTTATTCTTTAAATATACTTTATGCAGCTATTCATGTACAATATTGTACATCTACTTAGCGATTATCTCATCACTACTTCAGCAAGTGCAGTGAAGTCACTACTTGCTGAGAATGTCTTATAAGACCAAAATATTCTAGGAATTGTCTCTCATACTTGTTGGAATAATTAAAATATTGTCATTGACTAACATTGTCTTTTCCTCACTGCATAAATATTTTAATTCACTTATTTTTATTCAGTGCATTAAATATGCAAACACTAACTTACTGTTGTTTATTAATTATAGTTTCATAATATCAACACAATAAGATGATGAGCTGGCAGAATTGTTAGCACACCAGGCAAAATGCTTTTATGGTTTGAGTTCAAATTCTGTTGGGGTCGACTTTGCCTTTGATCCTCTTGGAGTGAATAAAATAAGTACCAGTTAAACACTTGTGTTGATGTAATCAACTTATCCCCTCCCTGAAATTGCTGGCCTTGTGCCAGAATTTGAAATAAATATCTGTATCTACACAAGAATTAGAAATTAATTAGTTTAAATACCTAAGTGTTCATTGTGATGCTTATTGCTCAAAAGACAATGATGAAATAAACTTTCAGAAGGGAATCAGAAAATAACAGTGGCTACTAAGATCAAAAATAAAAAGTACTTTGATATTTCAATTTGAGAACTTACCTTGAAGACTAATCTGATCTTTGATTTGATGTTGTTGTTGTCTACTTTAGGGCCGTAAATGCTGGTGTCACCATTGTCAATGAAGTTGGAGTGGATCCTGGCATTGATCATATGCTTGCTATGGAGTGTTTTGATGAAGTTAGGACTGGAGGAGGAAAAGTAAGGCTGTGACATTTTCTCATGAACTTTATTCCTAATATTAGTAAAGAATGTAATGTATATAAGGAGCAATCTATGGTGCTGTTAACTCATGTGAATTGAGTTTAAACACACTGTATACATTTTATTAACAAACATGGGATCATCTTTGCATGTTACCTGTGATGGACAGGCACTTCATTCAATGGAAGATTTATCTCTTATCTTTTATCTTGTTTCAATCATTTCACTGAGGCCATGCTGGGGCTCTGGCTTGAAGGGATTTAGTCAAACAAATCAACTCTAAGACATTTTTTTAAAGCCTGGTACTTATTCTGTTGGTCTCTTTCACTGAACCACTAAGTTACGGAGACATAAGCACTCCAACACCAGTTGTCAAGCGGTGGGGGGAGACAAAGACACACACACAGAGGTTTCTTTCAGTTCCCATCTACCAAATCCACTCACAAGGCTTTGGTCAGCTCAAAGCTATAGTAGGAGACGCTTGCCTAAGGTACCATGCAGTGGGACTGAACCCGGGACCATGTGGTGGAGAAGCAAGTTTCTCAGCACTCATCCACATATATATTGAATAAAGAGACAAACACAAAGTCACACACACACACATATACATATATATATATATATATATATATATATATATATATATATATACACACAAGGTGCAATGGGTAAATTGTCGGCATTTTATATTTTTAACTAGCAGAGATACCGGGCGTTGCTTGGGATTAAAATGACATAGTTTTTTATTGTTTTACTTCTTTTGGTCATGTGACTGCGGCCATGCTGGAGCACCACATTTAATCGAAGAAATCAAACCCAGGATTTATTTTTTATAAGCCTAGTACTTATCCGATTAGTGTGTTTTGCTAAAAACGGCTAAGTTACGGGGACATACACACAGCAACATTGGTTGTCAAGCAATGGTGTGGATACACACACACACACACACAGAGAGAGAGAGAGAGAGAGGCCATGACTGTTGAGGACATGAGTAAGCTTTCAAGGAATGAAGCTAGTATGCTCTGCTGGATGTATAATGTCAGTGTGCATACACGACAGAGTATAAGAACTCTGAGGGAAAAGTTGGCCATAAGAAGCATCAGATGTGGTGTGCAAGAGAGACGACTGCGCTGGTATGGTTATGTGTTGCATATGGATGAGAACAGCTGTGTGCCAAAGTGTCACACCCTAGCAATAGAGGGATAAATTCTTATAAAGATTTTATCCTATACTTGAATTATATATATATATATGTATGTAGAGAGCTCTTACCTCTGCTGGCAACAAAGGGACTCTCACTCAGAGTAAAAGGCAGACTGTATGAGGCATGTGTACGAACAGCCATGCTACATGGCAGTGAAACATGGGCTGTAACTGCTGAGGACATGCGTAAGCTCGCAAGGAATGAAGCCAGTATACTCCGTTGGATGTGTAATGTCAATGTGAATACCCGTCAGAGTGTAAGTATCTTGAGAGAAAGGCTGAACATTAGAAGCATCAGTTGTGGTATGCAAGAGAGATGATTGCCCTGGTATGGACATGTGGTGAGAATGGATGAGGATAGCTGCGTGAAAAAGTGCCACACCCTAACAGTTGAGGGAACCCGTGGAAGAGGTAGGCCCAGGAAGACCTGGGCTGAGGTGGTGAGGCAAGACCTTCATACATTGGGCCTCACCGAGGCGATGACTACTGACCAAGACCTTTGGAAATGTGCTGTGTGAGAGAAGACCCGGCAAGCCAAGTGAGATCGTTGCCAGTGCCCCTGGACTGGCTCTTGTGCGGGTGACACATAAGATGCACTATTTTGAGCGTGGCCGTTGCCAGTACCACCTGACTGGCCTTCGTAGGATTTTTGAGCGAGATCGTTGCCAGTGCCCCTGGACTGGCTCTTGTGCGGGTGGCACATAAAAGACACCATTTCGAGCGTGGCCGTTGCCAGCATCGCCTGACTGGCCTTTGTGTGGGTGACACGTAAAAGCACCTACTACACTCTCTGAGTGGTTGGCGTTAGGAAGGGCATCCAGCTGTAGAAGCTCTGCCAAATTTAGATTGGAGCCTGGTGTTGCCATCCGGTTTCACCAGTCCTCAGTCAAATCGTCCAACCCATGCTAGCATGGAAAGCGGACGTTAAACGATGATGATGATGTATGTATGTATATTGTTTAATTTGGTTGGCTTTGGACTATATTTACATATTTCATTTTGATCTACAGATTAATTCTTTTACATCTTGGTGTGGTGGTTTACCAGCTCCTGAATTCTCAGAATGTCCACTTAGATACAAATTTAGGTAAGTTGCGATTATTGATCTCTTCAACAAAATGAATTGATTTCTTTTAAATAAGCAAAAAAAAAAATCTATTTGTTATTTTGTAGCAAGTTGGTTCTGATCAAGCGAACCTAAGATCAAATTCCTGCCATCACCATTCATCTCTTTAGAGCTAAACAGGACTTCATTATTATTTAATGTGTTCTTCCTTTTCTAAGATGCTAGTATGTGACTTGAGGATGATTTAGCTGCTATTTCAGCCAGTTTAGTAACTAAAGATGTTCTTTTGTTGGCTTGGAGATTTGGTTGTTTGAATCAGCTTCGTCTTTTACAAGTATTTCTTTTATTAGTATTGTGCTTGAACTAAAATGAACATCTGCACAGAACTAGGTGAACTCAAAAGATTCAGATTTAAGAGTATTAGTTACGGACACAATCCATTGGTAGTGATTTCTTGAGAGCTTCAAACTCTGTTGATATGATCTTCCTCACGCTCATTCATTTTGTCTGCATGTATGCATGTGTAATCAGATAAATTTATCATATATAATAGTCATATTAATACTTTGTTCTTCAATTCATCTTTCAGCTGGTCTCCTAGAGGTGTCTTATTGAATCTGTTAGCTGGAGCAAAGTACTTAGAGAAAGGAAAAGTAAGATGTAATTTTTTTTCTTTAGTTCTAATAAATTGTTAATTTACAATCATATATATATATTTGTCATTTTGCCAATTTGACTAAAAATAAACTTGAATGATTTTTTTTTTTTTTCATAAATTAAATATCTCTTAGATTTTACATTCTTTTTCAAGACATCATGTAAGCAATACACTTTGTCTATCAATTTATATTCCAGGAGGTTGAAATTGAATCAGGCGGCACTTTACTGGATGTAGTTCGTAAACTTGATTTCCTACCAGGCTTCAATCTTGAAGGTTTCCCAAACAGAGATTCCACAGTGTATATTGATCGATATGACATTGGTGATGCTCAAACTTGCGTCAGAGGAACCATACGCTATAACGTAAGCCAAAATAAAGTTGTTTCTTCTAAAAGAAATATATGGAAAATTTATATGATAAAGATATAAAAAGTTTTAAACTGTTTAGTAACTTTGATGATGGTTCATTATTACAAGGGTGAGTTAGAAAGTAATGCAAATGAAAATTGCATTACTTTCTTACTCACCTTCATCTATTTCTTTAATCTTATAATAATTCTGCTTATCATTGCATTACTTAACCTGTCGGTAATGCTTTCATGTGATTAGGGAAAGAGAAGCGTCCATGACATGAGGTAAAAGGAATGTAATTGTAACATTTTCATGTGATTAGTTGAAGGGAAAGAGAGGAGAAAGAAAAAGAGGGAGAGAGAAGCATCCATGATGTGAGGTAGGGAGAATGTAATATTTATTACATGGTTAAAAGTTAATTGAAGGTAGAGAAGGAGAGTTAAAAGTATAATTCTAGCAGAGGGGGTGATGTCTGATGGAGAGGTTAAAGAAAAGCAAAGAGAGTGGGTGGAGATGGTGGTAGTGATTGGATAGTGAAAAGTGTTTTTTTTTTAACTGAATTAAGTTTTTTATATTACCTGTCACTGAACGCAAGCTTAAATGCAATTCCATGAAATATTCATGCTTATTTACTTGGTAGATATATGCAATTTAGCTAAAGGTTGTATCATATGTACAGGATGTTTTTGTTTATGAGAAAAACGGAAAAATAAGAGTGAATATTAAGTTCATAAAATTGTGCATAAAGTATACAAAGTGTATATATAAAGTGCATTAAGTAATCATTGATCGGTATGACATTGATGATGCTCAATTTCGCATCAAAGGAACCATGTGCTTTCAGATTTTTGGATAAAGTTTTCAGAAATAACCCAACAGGTGTACCATTAATTCCATGAAATATTCACGGGTCCTGCTAGTTAAAATAATTTCCTTTTAAATACTTGTATATTTTAGTAGTACACTAATTAGAGGTTTCTGCTCAATTACTTCTCTTTGCTCAAGATCTCTAAAACACTATTAATCCAGGTTTCACCAAATATTTCTTAATTCTACATATACTTTCATTGTCACTTCATCCACATACGTATCCTTAACATTTCTCACCATGTCAACATACTTTCTATTCTGAATAGAAAGATTTGTAAAACCCTTCCAACAATGATTTAACATTTAAACTGACATCATCATCATCATCATCATTTAATGTCCGCCTTCCATGTTGGCATGGGTTGGACAGTTTGACAAGAGCCGACCAGACAAAAGACTACACCAGACTTCTGTTTCTGATGCAGTCTTCTGCCTAGCTGCCCATCAGTCTGAATTTTTAATTTTTAAAAACAAAGAAACTGTTTTGTAATTCTAGGGGTTTTCAAACCATGCCAAAGCTCTTCTACAACTTGGATTGTTGCAATCTAGGGAATGCCCTCACTTACATGAAAATGGACCCCCAATTACTTGGGTAAGCTATTGGAGTTTATTATACTAGTAATTTGATTATCAGTAGAAATATTAGATGTGCAGAATGCTGACTAATAAAGTACTAGACTTTTAGATACAATGGAATTGTATTGACTGTTCAAAGGTACTACAGAAAGTAATATATAAATTTTACTAACTATAAATTAATGCTGGAGGAAGATCTCATAAAAGTGAAGAACTTGAGTGAAGACATTCAGAGAAACATTATTTCTTTTAACAGTGGAATTTCTTTCTAGATACTAAAGGCAAACCAAATCTTTTCCACAAAGATTTTTCTGAAATCTTTTCTTCGCAGAAAAGAGCATGTGTTTTCCACAGAGAGAGCATGGTTGCCAGAAAACAAGTGATTTTACAGTTATATAGCATAACATAAGATTAGGCACTAAATGAAGAGTCTGCAATGACTAAAGATGAATGAGTTATGTATAGTCCAATGCATATGCAGTATTGTATATTTTTGAGAAAGGCTACACACATATGAACAAAGATAAATAATCACTGTAAACTGTGAAAGCAGTAATTGATGACGGTTTCATTATCTTGAAGCTACTTGGCTCAAATCTTGCTAAATACATAAATCTATCATAAGCTAATATGCTATATCATGGAGGAAATGTGTTCTCATCTGCTTATAATCCTGATAATTGGGATATGTTTTAAGTACCCTCAAACACCTGCCATTAATTGTAATATATAGTCTGTAGAATTAGTAATTGTTCAGAATCAAATATTTTGGGTCTCTGGAAATGCAGTTATTTGTCTTTTGTGTGTTTAATTTTCAGAAAGCCTATATGTGTGAATTGATGGGGAAATCCCCTGACATTCTTGTGGACTCACTCAGAGATCTCATTTATGGAAGACTTGAATGTAATGCTGAACGTCTGGCTTTTATTGAAGAGTAAGTGTTACCATTTATTTCGATAAAAGCTATTAATTTCTCTGTATCAATATCATATTCTAGTGACTTTATTGCATTACAATTTCTTATCTTGTTGTATTATACTTTTTATGAGTTACTACTGTGGGTAATCATACTGACTGTTGATAAATAGTGGGTCTGAGAAAGTCCTAATGAATGCTCTACAATGAAATGTTTCTTACAACTCAAAAGATGAGTGACACAGCTATAGGGTTTTGAGACAGACACTTTTGAAAGCTTTGTTGGTTAACTAAGACCAAAGTCTAGTGTTGCTTTTGTTGATCTTCTCAAGATCAAAAGACCATTGATATATGATGTAGGAGAGCAGATCTCTGGTACTTCCAGCTCTATGGAATCCATATTAGTGGTCATTGAAAACGGAAAGAAATAAAGGAGGTTATTATTTACAATCATTTCCATCATTTTCCAGATGTTTGAAGTGAGGGTGGTTGACTGTTAGTTGGTATAATTAGTAACAGGACATACTTTAGTTAAGTTTCCGTAATTAGGGATAGGTTCCTTTATAAAGAGGATTAGAAATATGGTAAGCTGTAGTGCACTATTTAAGGATAATGATAAATGCACTTGTCATCATATTGCATTAAAGAGATTAGAAAAGATTTTATATGTGGTAGTAAGATAAATGAAACGGAAAAAGTGATCCTGAGAGGTGTGCATTGCATAGAATTTGAAGCAAAATGGGCAACAAATATTGTGGCTTTATCAATGGGAATGCTATTTACAAAGCAATCATGAAAGCTCTGCTGCTGTTAAGATGTGTGAGTTTGCATATCATGTGATGCACATTTGCTTTTTGTGTGGTCGTCTTGTAAATCATATAGCAATTGGAAACTGTTAGTTTGTAGTGGTGAGTGAATTCCTTTTGGTGTTGTTGGCATATTGCCATTGCACATATTGCTGCAACATATTAGTAAGCATATAAATCTTTTTCTCTCTCTGAAAATATCTGTGTTGAATACATTGTGTGTAACTTATTTTTAAAATATTTGTGTGTTCTCTTGTGGTTACTTAGTCTTGGTCTCCTAGAAGAAGAATTAATTGACAAAAGAGGGAGCCCCTTGGACACAATCTCTAACTATTTGGCAAAGCGATTATCATACCGTAAGTACTGTAAAAATATATTACATATTTTCAATTTCAGTTAATCTAGTTTTATGTCTTTTGATTTGCTATTCTTTTTAGCAGTTCTTTTGATCTAGTTTTCAGTTTTTTGATTTGCTATTTTGCTTAAAATTCTTTCTTTTACAATATTAAAATTTTACAAATTATATTTTTAGAAAAAGGAGAACGTGATGTTTTATTGATGCGTCATCAGATTGAATTTACTTGGCCTGATAAAACCCGTGTTTTACGAAACATTGGACTTTGTGTGTATGGTGACTCAAATGGATCATCAGCTATGGCAAAAACTGTTGGTCTACCATGTGCTATTGCTACCAAGATGGTTCTGGAAAGTAAGCCTCTTAACAAATTTTATTCTTTTATACGTTTCAACCCAAAGGCTGTAGTAGAAAGAACATACTGAAGAATATTTACTCCAGTCTATTTTAGTATAAATTTTGGTCTTGAACATGTATTAAAAGGATTATAGGGGTCAAATCAGTTTTACAAGCATGCCACTTGAAGCCAAAAAATATTGACTGTCAACAGCTTAATTGTTGTGTTGTCCTCAGTGAGCTCTAATTGAGTAAACCTATGGTATTCAGGTGGTCAGTCAAATGACTAGGTGCTTTCCAAAATTTATTGTTCTGGCTATATCGTGTCTCAGTTGACCTCACAATCATCATCATCATCATCGTTTAACGTCCGCTTTCCATGCTAGCATGGGTTGGACGATTTGACTGAGGACTGGTGAAACCGGATGGCAACACCAGGCTCCAATCTAATTTGGCAGAGTTTCTACAGCTAGATGCCCTTCCTAACGCCAACCACTCAGAGAGTGTAGTGGGTGCTTTTACGTGTCACCCGCTCGAAATGGAGCCAGTCAGGCGGTACTGGCAACGGCCACGCTCAAAATGGTGCATCTCATGTGCCACCCGCACAAGAGCCAGTCCAGGGGCACTGGCAACGATCTTACTTGGCTTGCCGGGTCTTCTCACGCACAGCACATTTCCAAAGGTCTCGGTCAGTAGTCATCGCCTCGGTGAGGCCCAATGTACGATGGTCTTGCCTCACCACCTCAGCCCAGGTCTTCCTAGGCCTACCTCTTCCACGGGTTCCCTCAACTGTTAGGGTGTGGCACTTTTTCACGCAGCTATCCTCATCCATTCTCACCACATGTCCATACCAGCGCAATCGTCTCTCTTGCACACCACAACTGATGCTTCTAATGTTCAGCTTTTCTCTCAAGATACTTACACTCTGACGGGTATTCACATTGACATTACACATCCAATGGAGCATATATACTAATATACTGTAGTTAATGATATCGATACAGTGTGACAGACTGGACATGTATTTACTGTCTCTACCTTACATTCCGTTTCTGTATGCCTGTTGTAGTTCAGCCACACATTAGCTCTGACTGAGCAAGCTGCTAAAATACCTTTGACATTCTTACCATGTGCATCTACTTAACATTATCTAGTGTATTTTCTTTTTAAGACACCAAGGTATGGGTTTGATGGGGATTTGGCTGTTATTTCTAGCAAGTCAGATAGCCACTTGTATGTTCCTCCTCATTCTGATGGTGGCCACAACATAAATAGACAAAGTTACTATTCTTCTGTACTTATCATGAGCAGTGTGCATCCCAATACAACAGCTGAGTTATATTGATTTATAGAACAAGTAGTTTTATATTTCCAGTGGCTTTTTTCCAGGAGCCATTATTCTCTCATATAGTGTTTTACTTGGTCTACATTTACTATTGCTATTGTCAGTTCCTAGCTCATACATTCCATTATTCAGCATATGTTTATCTACCTACATTACAAATCCAAATCATTCCCCCTTCATAAATTTCTGAGTCTGATTCTTATTGCACATTTAAGTTAGTTTATTCTTTTCTAAAACAAGTAAGAAATCTCGTATCTCTATTCTTATATATATATATATAGGATGTAATCTAGCTTTTGTAGAAAAGATAGATTGTTTGCTTAGTGCTGTAAGAAGTTGCATCTTTGTATAGGCTATTGAAAATGAATACTACCAGAATTATTATAAAAATGGGCTCCCAACAGTGAAGTTTCACCATTACAGCATTCTTACTTCACTAATATCCTTTGTTGTGGGCCCATTTTTACTACCCTAAGATTCATGTTATATATCTTAGCTGAAAGAACTTTAAAAAAAAAACTAGTATATATCCCTAGAAATAATATAGGTGTCACGTAAGCTATGTACAAAATATTGTATTGAAAAAGAGACTAAACTAAGTTCATCAGATTTACCAAGATATTCTGATAAAAACAAAATAACTGTATTCATACTTGTAATATATTCATACTTGACTCTTCTCCTGTCTTTAGATTTAAACTAATGTAACATTTCATTGTTTGCAGGTGAAATTCAGAAAAAAGGAATCGTTGTACCCTTATCACCAGATATTTACAGCCCCATTCTCAAACGTCTCAAACAAGAGGGTATTTGTTCAACAGAAAGTGAAATTAATTTGAACTAAAGCTTGACTTTGATTTCTGTTCTTAGTAATAAAAAAAATTGTTTACCTTCACGGATATGAAAGCAACTGTAATGAAATGAGATATATATCAAGAAAAAGTATTTTTTAAAATTTATGATCTGTAAACATTGTGATGCAGATAGACCCCTTTGTGATTCAAAACCTATTCATTAGGATAGTCTCTATCTTAAAAAGAAAAATATGGTGTATAGTACTGTTTTTATTGCACATATGAAGCTCAATACATGTTCCTGGTTTGTTTTTATATAAAACTATTTTCTATACATATTCACATCACACACAAATTGAGCATGTGCAGTGATTAAGCAATAATCAGTATCAAAATGATCAGGAAAGTTGAAGTTTTAATAATAATGACCAGAATTTTACTGTGTTTTAGAATTTATGAAATTAATAATTCTGAACAGTTAAGACAATCAGAAGCTAAAATTTATGAGACTATAATTTGTTTGAAATGAAGAATTAACTAGAATTTATTTGGTAGAAGGTTCACTAATTTTTATAGATTTTCCATGCCATTAGAAGAGAACTCAAGACTATATCAAACTATGAGTAAAAAGGGAAATTTAATCCTTAAAAAACGAAAGTACAAAATTTCTATGTAAAGCAGAGCATTTTGGAAAATGGAACCAACTGTATTTCAATTCTCAGAATGATTTCAGTTTCTGAAAATTATTTTCTATAAGTCTATATCTTCGTAGTTAATTTAAAAAGCAATTTATAAACCACTTAGAAAACTACATCAATTATGAATAAAAGAAAACTAAAGGATTTCTCATAAAAGTTTTGATTTTTAGTTTTTATTTCAAGAGATACAAGAGACTGATAAATTTTCATCAGGAATCGATTTCACTGTTTCTACTTATTTCTCATAACTAATATTCTGCAAAACACAGATCATTGTGGCTGTAAATATGATTCAAATTGAGAAATGGAATAAATTTTATCAATGTTTCAAAAGTTGTTTACCTTCTTTTTCCTAATATGAATTTTTGTTTTATTTCAAACTTTTCTTTCATCTGTGTTAGAGATGAATGAATATATGTTTACAAAGGCACTTATATTATGCATGATTTTATGCAAGACCGACATGTATAAGTAACAAATGTGTGTTTAAACTGAAGATCTGAAATCTATTACTAGAACTGAAATTTGTTTGGCCTTACATCAGCCCTGATAAATCACACCTATGATCAGGAGCATTCCAATCGCAACCACTCTGTTTTATTTTTCTATCTTTTAAGATAGGGTGATTTGAAAGATACCTGACTGCTATTTCTTACAGGGTAACCAGCCATATAGACATCCCCTGTTAGCTTACTAAATACATGCAATGAGTTGCCTACTTGTAATATGATTCTGTTTGATAAAAATTGTGTCAGAATTTTGATATTCCACACTGCTAGAATCCTGTTTTAAAGTGTGTTGGAAATCATCTATCATAATGACCTAGTGAAGAAATTTGGGGATAGTGAGGGAAATGTGTATCTGTAATAATAGGGTGCTCAATATTATATTACTGTCATGCAACCTAACAATAGGTCACTGGATTCACTTGTATCACTTATGACTCGAATTAAGAAGCCTCTATTTTGTTGCTCAAGTTGATAGAAACAGCAGCCATATTTCTATCTTGTTACACTTTTGAAAAATGAAATACATTGTATATAATGTATTCCTACATGTCGGTGAAAGGACATGATAACCACATTAGTTTTCTTGTTCAGCGGTGATAAAAGGCTAAGTAACACCACCTTGTAACTTTAATAAGCTTACAAAAAAAGTGCTTCCAGATTTGTTTGAATTATCAGAAATAGCAGAAAATCTCTTTCAAATCAAGCCCTACTGCCGTAAAACTTGAAAAAACACATTGGATAATATAGTCCTAGAAAAAAACTATGGGAGGAGCATAGCCGGAATGTTTTTGAACTTGGCTTGGAACGAAACAACTTATGTCCCTATGATAAAAAGGAAACAAAATCAATGACACTGATTTGTAGCATGTCTCTAAGTTTTTGTTACAACTTTTAGAAGTTCAATTTCACTCTTTCACTGTTCTGCAGCAATAGAATTTATTGAACAACTTTGTAGTACCTCTAAAGACTTCGTATTCTCTAGCTAAGTAAGAAGGGGGGAACTGGATTAAATAATACTAGTTATCGGTTCCTTATTGATATGTGTGCAGATGTTAGCATGACAGGACTTTATCAAGTAAAAAAATATAGCATTTTATTCCTTTGGTATTTGAAAAAAGTGTCTTGAAAAGTTCAATCAGCAATTTTTATTTATTTTTTTTTACTAATTTAAAGCTCCTCATTTTTTGTAGTTTTCTTTTCAAAAGCCCAAAATGATGATGATTTTTTCAATGAATCTCTATATCGTTTGCCAAATGCTGAAAATGTAGAGATACAATTTCCAATGTAATGATCAGCCTTTGTCAAAATCGCCAAGTCTAAAAGTGGATTGTCCAATGCTGAGCGCACAAATTTAACCTATAAAACAAAAATATATTAACGAAAATTAAGGACCTGAAAGACAAAATTTAGTTTCTATCAAAAATATTTTAAAATAATGCATCTCATAAGTCCAGTAATTTAATGTTGTAATATTAAACTGAAATATAAGATAATGTATCAGTGTAAACCTTGCAGCAATAGAAAAAAAAAAAAGATCTGTATGCGGGTGAAATTCCATTATTCACAAGGTCAAACAAAATATGTTGTAATGAAAATTTCAAAATGAAACAAGATGAATAAAAAAACACATTGGAAATATATAGGTGCAGGTGTGTCTGTGTGGTAAGAAATTTGCTTCCCAACCACATGATTCTGCTTCAATACCAGTGCATGACACCTTGGGCAAGTGTCTTCTACCATTAGGAGCCAACCAATAGGGGTGTTCTACTTCCACACAACAGTTTGTCTAACTGTTATTGCAAAAATATATTTTAGTTGAGAAAATCAGTGTAAGGTGGAAAGCAATAACAATACAGATAGAACATTAGATATAAAAAAAATAACAATATCGAAGATATTGAAATGTTAGTTTACAGATATTATACTTAGTTTTTATATTACAACTTAAGAACTCCTTCACTGAGGCTTCTAAGAACAAGGGAGAGAGAGATTTGTAAATTGTGAATCTATTCTTTTTACATATTGTGAACCATCCACTTCTCATAGTTTAACCCCTTTATCTCCTAGCTTGAAGTTGATCCCCTCCACCTCACCCTGTGAGTTACATGGCAACCTTAATAGCATTGGTAGTACAAAAAAATGCATCCAGTATACACTGTAAAGTGGTTGGTGTTACAAAGGGCACCCAACAGTAGAAACCATGCCAAAACAAAAATTATAGCACAATGCAGTCCTTGGACTCAACTGGATCATGTCAAACCATCCAATCCATGCCAGCATGATTACAAAAGATGATTATGATATTCAAATAATCATGCATATACTATTAGAAGTTTCATGTGAGGAATTTCAAGCAGCCTTTTTGAGTTTCACAGGCTATGAGTATTTAGTGGGATGATATATGCAAGGAAGGACTGGGTTGATTTTTTTTCTTTTTATTGTAGAAAGAAATTTTGGCTGCTAAGATTCAATTTTCATTCATTGTACTGAAATGAATTTCATTCTAACAAAATTCTTTTATCATCATTTTAACTGCGCTTTTGTGGCTCTTGCTATCAGAAGTATAGTGAACTAGAAAACTATAACCAATGATGTTAGCATCCACAAATGGATATTATCAATAAAAGCACTTAATACTTTGCTTTGTATTGCTTTTCTGTGTATGTAAAATACAAAGCACCAAAAAAATTTTAAATATATTAAAGAAGCTGAAATATGTCATGTTTTATTTACTATTGTAAATTCAGAGGTATAACCACAAACATCCACTTCCTTTTCTTCATCTACCACCACCACCCCATCACCCTCTTCAGCAATACTATTACAAGAATGTAAGGAAACTATTAATTCTGTATATCTAAACTTGATGCACTAGTGTCTTCAGTTTGTGTCACAAAACACTGTCCACATTTTGAGTATGAAATGCATCTTCAGGGAACCTAATCTTCTTTATATTGCCATGTTTTCAAGCAACATTATCTACCCAAGCCTCTTGTTATTGTAGTCACCTCTTCCTCTGATCAATCTCTGAAAAAATAAAAAAGCTATAACAATGACAGTTTTTTTGTTTTTTTTTTCTTACCTGCTTCATGACTTTTGACATTTCTTTGATTAAATCTCGGTTGTCAGTAGCAACAAATACAGTTTTTGCTTTGTATTTTTTAACAGCTTTCTTCACCTGGTTAATGACTGTACTATCAGAAGGGAAACACATTTCAGGTGAGAGGCTTCCATATTCTTGTGAATAACCTATACACTGGGCAGAAGCAAACATCTGGCGGCTTTCTGATGTATGGGCACAGGCTGATTTCTAATGAAAGAGAATTGAATAGAGAGTTATATATATATATATATATATATATATATATATATATATATATATATATATATATATATATATATATATATAGGATCAACTGAAATCATTTTAACAGTTAATTTTTGGCAAAAAGAGAAGGGAGACAATTTTTTCACAACGAATTTTGAAATTATATTACTAAAGCAGAGAACATTGAGATTTTGTCAAAACTGTCAGGTTTAAAACTATTTTTCCAGAAGATATGCAATGATATTTAAGACAATAAAATAACAATTTGTTGCACAAAATTGTATTTTTTTGTATCCTTGTACTAAATGCAATTGAAAATAATAACTTCATCAAATAATTGGTTCTCAGAAAGATATCCAATGGACAAAAACAAAGCTCTCCACTTCTCACAAAATCCTAAAACAATTAGAGCAGTATAAGTTATACATGGCTCGATGAGAAAACCTATCCAATAAAAAAAAAATTTATATAAATCATCTGTAACATACCTTTAAATTATTGCGGATAAAGAATTAAAATTTGTAAACTTGCCCACAAAGTGTGCAATCCAAACTTCAATTTAATTGTCATCTTCTCACTAGGGGTCACTTATTTCTAAAACAAACAGTTTTTATGGTTTATTAAATTTCAGTTGCTTAGTAAGGTTACTGAGAGAGAGACAGTTAAAAAGAAAAATGTAAGGAACTATATTCTACAAACCCAGTCAACACCGTTTCTGAGATGGATTCCTAGAAAAGGTTTCTCAGGAATAGTTTCCATTATAAAATTATCAGCAGCTTTCTCAATATAAGTTGACCATTTGATGTAGTCATGAAGGTGTAAAGTATCTTCACGAGCAGGGAATGGAGCAGGAGATCCAACAAAAGCAAGAACAGGATATTTAGAAGCTGGAAATCTGAAGATAAATAAGAATATTAATAATTGTTTCTAACATAAGCACAAGGCAGGAATTTTGGATGAGGGGTTAGTTGATTAAATCAACTCTAGTATTTGATAGGTACTTACTTTTTTAATCCCAAAATGAAAATAAAGAAGATCTTGGTGTAATTTTGAACTTAGTACATAAAGAACAGGTAGAAATATGTGTGTGTGTGTGTTAGAGAGAGAGAGAGAGATTTGCTGTGTTTTAGAAGACTTGTCCAGTTAAATAAAATTGAGGCCATAAAGACATGTTCTTTATGTCCATGCCCCCAGAACACAATCTGTCCCAAACAAACATTTCCTCAACGTCCCATCTTCCTAACACCTCTCCCATTCCTCTACCTGTGTTCATCACTTAGTGTATTCCCCTCCTCTCTATCTCTCATTTTCTCCTCACAAACTTACCTGCACACAAGGTTGGATCTCTTCCCCCACCAAATATCCTTTTAACACCTTCTCTCTCTGCCTATATCCACTCACTACATTCCCTCTGCCCTGCCATCTCTCACTCTCTTTCCACAATCTCATGAACTTACCCATCCACTCACACTATCCAATCCCTGGTCCACTACACTATATTCACCTCCCTGTAACTTGGGTGTATGCCACATCACATTTTCATCATCTTATCTCTCTTCAACTGAGGCAGCCATGTATCTCCTCCACTACAAGCCACCTATTTCTGTCCCTTTATTCATACTCTAACATCTCATCACCTGGCACAAAGCCACCCAACTCAATACTAGTCCCCCCCCCCCACTCAGTTGAGGGAGGAAGGAAGGCAAGCAGGCAGGTAGATATGTAGGTAGGTAGAGAGAGAGAGAGAGAAATCACTGTTGCTGTCTGCAATGAGTATTCAGTTGTTCTAGCAACCAAACTACCTGCTTATTGAATAAAGCGTAAATGGCTGAGTATTCCACAACCATGTACACTCAATATAATTCTCAAGCAGAATCAACATGTGTGATCAAAATGTATGGGCATTAATATTAGTATAGTGTGTGTAATAAGTATTCCTTCCATAATTGTCTATTTTGAACCGTTTAGCATTTAAACCAGCTATATCTGGCCAGAGTATTTTACCAGTTTTATGTTCAAACTGGCCAGATCCAGCCTCTCATATCTACTCTACAATATCATTCTAAAAATAAACAATCACATCATTAAAATCTCAAAGTTATAAATTAATGCATGATTAATTCAAAACAATGTGAATAAATAAGCATTTCATTTGACAGTAATCTGAATGCTAGAGAATTAAGGGAATTCTGAGTATAGATGTCTTTTGTACAAAAGTGTTTCTATCCTGTTTTGTTTTGAGTGAACCTATGCACACTTAAGAACATAACCCAACAGATTTATATGATTAATGATCTCAATCACTTACCTATTTAACCATCTGTCTCTTTCGAAATGGTTGCTAACATCAAATGTTAGTGGTTTATGGAATTCAGATTGAACAAAATCTACATTAAAGTGGTCCCAAAATGGACCAAAAGGATTCCCATCTTTTGCATTGCATGAATCTTTGCTTGAATGTCTTGCTTGGTAGCAGAATACTACAATTTACAAAGGTGAAAGTAAAATTATTGCATAAAATACTAATTGATAAATCAGAATGAAAATATATATTAACACAGAAGAAACAAATAACTAATATGGTATTACATTAACTAATATAATATAGTTTAACAATATATTTAGCAGTATTTTATATGTAAGAATGCTTGCTTCCCATACTGTCCCTTCCATTATTCTTTTGTGCATGGTTTCTTCCATTTCTCCCTCTCCTACCACCCTGTTATTCCAATTCATACTCTTGTTTCTTTCACCCTCTCATCTTAGTTCATCATGTATCATTACCCACTCTTCTATTCAGTCTCTTGATTATGTTGTCCTGTTGAATGGAGATAGCACAGAGTAGGGAAAACTTTTTAGCCTTGCAGTGAAGACAGCAACTTTTATACTGCTGATGCCTGTTTACTAAATAATACTATAAGATAAAGTTCATCATGGTAAAACAACAGAATCACATTCATAATTATATCTTAAATAGGTAAATGGCTTCAAATTTTTATAGTGAAGTAGAACTAGGGTTGTGACACATTCAGAACTTTCTCAAAGGAAAATACATATAAGATATATTAGACATTATAAGCACCAATTTGAGACAGAAAAAGAACTGTCCAACTGGCAGGACTCAATAAAGTAATTACTTCCCAGCTAACTGTGTTACTAATTGCCATACAGTATACTTGACATTCCATTTCCTCAAATTAGACATTATGCTTTTTGGTATTTTAACTGTACTGTTCTATCTCCATGAGAATATTTGCAGCCATTTAGAGCTAGCAGGATAAACTATTTTACTGATATCTCACATGGAAAGATATCCTATTTCAATGTGTGTTAGGAAAAAATAAACCCAAGGATTGAATTATAAATGTATGTGTAAGACATACGAATATCTAAGTATAAATTTATATGCAAGAGACATAAATAGAAGAAAATACTGAAAGAGATAAAGTTTACCAATTCTTTTGTTCGGTGGCCAAACCTCAGGGGCCAATTCTTTCATAAACTGCTCCATAGTCATTACTCGATGATATCGCTTCAATGGTTCAACTTGAAAATATTTATCAAAAGCCACACATTCCTGAAAGAAAGAAAAAAAAAATGTTTCCCTGGAAGCACTTCCTTTTAAAATCCATTCCTCAGTCTCAATATCATCTCTTCCCACTTTATTTTCCACTGATCACCCCTCTTTGTGCATCCAGTTATCTCTCCCTCTCCTCCCAGATATATGTGAAGACTGCCGTCACCTTATCATTCTCATCACCCGTCACATTTGCTGTTGAAGGCCACCCCTTCACCTATTCCCCCACTCACTATAGCCACCTCTACATACTTCTAACATCCATCTCTGTCACTGTACATCTCTCCCTCTCTCTCACCCATTCCACTGTCCTACCCCACACATCATCTTCATATTTTCTGATCAACCTACAGGTATATTATATTGTTATCTCCTCCCTTCCTGTATTGCCACTTACCATCTCCTTCCTAAGCCACTAGTATTCTTTCACCTTATTTACTATCAGCCACACCCCCATCTTTGTTCCATTCACTACATCAATCTCTAACTCCAACTCTAACTATCTCTCTCATGAACTTATTATCTGCCCTTCATGATTCTTTGTCCATATTTCCTCTTGGTGTCACCTAGTATCTTGAGAGTATGCTCTGACATCTTGTCACTACCACCACTGCTTTCATTCCAGCCACCCTTAACAACCCTTATATAATGCTGGGTAGCCAGGCAACTCCTTTATAGCAAGACACCCACGTCTGTTCATCTATGAACACCTGACACGAAGCCATCTCACCTTCTACTACAGTTCAGTTGTGTCAATCATATGAATCTCTCCAGTCTTGGAAAACCTGTAAAGCTTGTGGTTACTGTCCCTTCCTCTTGACTAAGAGAGAGAGAGAGAGAGAGAGAGAGAGAGACAGAGAAAGAGAGAGAGAGAGAGACAGAGAAAGAGAGAGAGAGAGAGACAGAGAAAGAGAGAGAGAGAGAGAGAGACAGAGAAAGAGAGAGAGAGAGAGACAGAGAAAGAGAGAGAGAGAGAGAGAGAGAGAGAGAGAGAGAGAGAGAGAGAGAGAGAGAGAGAGAGAGAGAGAGAGAGAGAGAGAGAGAGAGAGAGAGACTCTAAAGTGCTCAATACACACGTCTAGAATTGTGTGAAGGTTATTCTATGTAAATAGCGAGTAAGTGTATTAAGCCTACATAGATTATGAGATCATATGTACAAACTCCTTAAGCAGAGAGAAGATGGAAGCACATGAAAGACAGGTTTTCTAAGGTTAGATATGATAGTTTGACACACACTCACACAGACATTTATGTGCATGTATGAACACACACACACACACACACACAAACGTAGATATATAAACACACACAAACACACATATATACACACATACAACCATATAATGACAGCTGTTTATAAGTATTTATATCAAATTTTAGATATTAGAAGTAAAAACAATGAACAGTAGTTGGTAGGATTAAAGAGTTGGCCTTCTCCAGAACAGAACCACTGTTGCATATTTCTAAAGAATGGAGTACAAGAAGGGGCACTTACCCTCTGATCATGAGGTTGGATCAAGTAGCCTTGACAGAAGCAACCTCAATAACTTTTATGATCTTCTTTGTGTTATATATCACTTATAATGTAGTCATTTTACTGTATTACATGTCTATCTAACCCAGTGTTTCTCAAACGTTTGTCACATACCCCACAAGATTTGTAAGAAAAAACTCCATAAAAACATGTGACTACTGCAAACAAAGCATACAGCATATATATATATATATATATGTATGTATGTTTACACACACAAACACACATTGATATATATATATATATATATATATATATATTCAAACAAAGTTTAAATTAAAACTTTATTGCAAGTTTTATTCACTTATGACTTACCATAGCATTGTAACTTGCCCACCAATATTTTAGTTGGGGTTCCACACCCTCGCCGAAATATTGCTATGCTCCACCAGTGGATTATGTGTTCCACCTTGAGAAACACTGATCTGGCCACTGACATTAGGCAGTGTAGTGCCCTTTAAATATTATTATTATCATTATTATTATTATTATTATTCATTCATTCATTGCTTCAATACATTTAACTAGATTTTTGGAACCTAGTTAAATCCAAAATCACTTGTTTCAGTCATTTGAGTGTGGCCATGGTAGGAAACCACTTTGAAGGGTTTAGTCAAACAAATTAACCCCAGCACATTTTTTTTCTAAGCCTCTTACTTATTCTGCCTCCTTTTTGCTGAACTACCAAGTTATGAGGATGTAAACAAACCAACATCAGTTGTCAAGCAGTGGTGGGGAGCAAATACACACACACACATACACAAACAACACATATACAATGAGCTTATTTCAGTTTCCATCTACCAAATTCATTCACAAGGCTTCGGTTGGCCCAAGGCTGTAGTAGAAGGCACTTGCCCATGGTGCCACACAGTGGGACTGAACTTGGAATTATGTGGTTAGGAAGCAAATTTCTTACCATACAGCCACACCAATAAAACATTTTTCTTGAACCTCAACAAAAAATAATGTTGCAACTTACGGATCCAATCACAGAAGCTTTGTATTCCACCCAAGGTGGGATCACCATTGTTCTATTTAACCGTTTGGCAAAAGCCAAACTTCCCAAAAATTGTTCTGCTTGGTTTCCAAAGCGACCTGTAAAAAGATTTGAGAATTATGAAATAAATGCTTCACATCAAATAATAAACTGCAATGTTAATAAAAATCACAAATTGTCATCTGCTTTACAAACATTTCCTTTAAAATATCTGCATTTTTAACTTTTTTCCTTTCTGGAGACCATTTATTCCAAATTTATACAACATGAGGAGAGAATAAGTGTGTAGTTAAGAAGTTAATCTTAGAACTATGTAATTCTAAGTTTGATCTCAGTGTAGCACCTTAGTCAAGTGTCTTTTTAAGTTTTAGGTTAACAAATGCCTTCATCATCATCATCATTTTATGGCCATGCTCCATTCTGGCATAGATAGAATGGTTCAACAGTATTCAGCAGGTTAGAGGGCAGTGTCTAGCTCCAATATTTCACTTTTGGCATAGTTTTCATGGTTAGATGCCATTCCTAACACTGATCACTTTACAGAGTGTACTGGGAACATTTCATTTATGACAACAAGTACCACAAAAGTTGTCTTGCTGTCAGCAAGACTAAAAAACCCACTCAAGGCCTGCATTGTTGCTGTTCAAATCAATTACCAATCACTTAGAGGGCAGGGGTGGTTTTTGTGACACCAGCACTGTTGAGTCACTTTGTAACTAGCAAGTGAAACTTTGGAGACAGACACAGCACAAAAGCCTACCATTAGCATGTGTGTGTACTGGTCAACAAGAGAAATATATATATTTGTGATAAAACTATCAATAAAACAGTGCGTCAAAGAAAAATGCTTTGAGGCACTTATTCTGCATAAATTATAGATATTTAGTGGTGTTCTTGACATCAGAAATGCAGTGAACAAGTGACATGCCCAATGTAAACATAACACTATCAAATGAAAATGTTTATATTGAAACTTAACTCAGTGGCTTTTGAACTGTTAAACAAAACCAAAAACTAAATATCAAACAAATGTCTAAGGGCTTACTTTAAAAGTTTTGGATTTTCAAATTTTCTAATATGAATTAATGAAATAATAAAAATGTTTTTAAACAAATCAAGTCAGATTATAGATTTAAATAATAAAAAAAAAAGAAAAGGAAAATCAGTTGTGACCTAAATATATCAGCACATGCTTTGAAAATTCAGTGAAGGCCAGCCAATAAAGCTGATATATAAAATCTTCAATTTCACCGTTATGTGCAATGAACCAAAATAATCTTAAATTAACAAACTGAGGCTTAGTAATAATTTTCTATAATTTCCGATGCACTAACGAAAAAAAAAAATTGTATAAAGGTGTTATAAAGAAAAAAAAGTTGCAGGGCCTATAGATAAACAGTATTGGGAAAAACAGAATGATGAGTATAAAAAGAAATAATAGGTAAGTTGGTGCTGAGTGGCCTAGCAAGTTCTGACTAAACAAGGTTGTGGTACTGGTGTAGCCTATGGAACATGTGTAGCATTCAGAATATACAATGTCTTGGTCTCAGTGATACTATTTTATATTAGACTGGAAACACCTGTTATATAATATAGTGTGACAGAAATGGTATGTTATACTTGTAATGAATCTATTAAAATATAAGGTGGTGCAACATTGAAGAGAGAATAAGAAAACATTATAGTACTACACAATTCTAAACTTCTACAGATCACAACTGCACCCTACAGTCTTATATATATGAGAGACTACAACCAAATAATGGCTAGCCAAGCAATAGTTAGTGATTGGAAAAATCACAAAAAATTTCCTCACCAACATACTATGATCGCTAGCATGTTCTTTGCTCTCCATCTCCCTTTTACCACTTTAATTTTTGCATTTCTGAACTGCTGAAGCACACACAGTTTGGTATCTCTCTCACCAATTCAAACTAAATACTTTAATAAGAAAACAAAAAGCTATGAGGTCTAGGCCAAATCATATCTTTAGCAGTCATCATACTAACCCTCATTTAATTCCAATAGATTTCAATTTCTGAGTTGTCTCCCTTAGAATTTCCTTCATTGGACACTAAACTCGGCTTGCGAAGACCCGTTGCAGCAAGTGAGATCGAAACTGAACCAAATTCGGTGACTGGCACCCGTGCCAGTGGAGCGCTAACAGCACCATCTGAGCGGGATCACTGCCAGAGCAGCGGTCTCGCTTCCGTGCCGGTGGCACGTAAAAGGCACCATTTGAGCGCGATCGTTTCCAGCTTCGCCTTACTGGCACTCGTGCCGGTGACATGTGAACAAAGCATTGGACTGACTCCTGTGCAGGTGGCACATAAAAAAAATAAACACCATTTGAGCGTAGCTGTTGCCAGTACCGCCGGACTGGCCTTCGTGCTGGTGGCACGTAAAAAGCATCCACTACACTCTCGGAGTGGTTGGCGTTAAGAAGGGCATCCAGCTGTAGAAACTCTGCCAGATCAGATTGGAGTCTGGTGTAACCATCTGGTTCGCCAGTCCCCAGTCAAATCGTCCAACCCATGCTAGCATGGAAAGTGGACATTAAATGATGACGATGATGATGATGAAATACCGTTATAGGTTTAATTACTTAAGAATGTAACAGTGACTTAACTACAAACTATAAATTTTGATACAGAAATGGTCAATCAAACATTTGGTGGTGATCTATTGATGTAAACACATCAGATTTAATGACTTTATCATACAAATTAGGGGTTTAACTGAATTTTAATCCATCTATTTTCAACTGCTTGTCACATGATATGAAAAAGGTATCATAGCATAGTAACACTTTTTGTTTTTTGCTTCAAAAGCGATAGCACTAGTTGATATGGAACAGAAATCCTTGAGAGTAATATATACAACAGTATGAGAAAACCCCACACAGATGGGATATGTTATATCCAATATATACTCATCTAAGTTCTAGACATTGGTGGAAACACAAAGATTTCATCAATATTCACATGTAATTAGCCTCACAATTTAACAGAAACAAAAATCAGCAGGAAGTAATTAAACTTTCCCTTAATTGAATTGTATAATCATACACAAAAAATCAGAGAATAACGAATTATTCTTAATCCAGATTCTCTCAGATACTAAATTACAGAGAACAAAAGTAATCTTTTGGTAAGTGTTTATTTCACAGTTGAGAAACTCTTTCTAGACTGATATCATAAGAGGATTTGAAAAAACGATGAAGGTTATACACAAAGCTTTATAACAATATCACTTGATTAAATTAATGTAGCACAAACTATTTTTATGGATAATTAAATATGATAGAATAGCAATTAGCTAGCACTAAACTGTTAACATATGTCGGTGGCATGCTTGATTTTAACTGAATATATAAATAGTTAATCCTTACAATGATTTCATTAAGTTTTGTTTTACATTTATTTTATGTTTATATTTGTGTAATTTTCATATCTAATATTCTTTCTCATAGAAATACAAAAGCAATGAGTTTTTAAAAACACAAAGTAAAAAAAATTTAAAGGTGATTAAAAATTTTAGTCATTTTATTTCAACTTCTTTCTTCTCACTCTTACATTTCAGAACCCCCACCCACTCACAAAAATACCCAAATCATTTTTAACGAAGGCTGACAAATTTAGTTTATATTGATTTATAGTAAAAAGAATTTATTGAATCACATACTTCAGCTAGATTAGTGAAGAGTTAGAAATGGTAGAACAATCAAACTATACGGCTAATATTGAGTCAAGTGAAGTCGCCAATACTGCCCGATTGGCACCCGTGCCTGTGTCATGTAAAATACTCCATTCGATTGTGGTCGATATCAGTGCTGCCTGTCTGGCTCCTGTGCAGGTGACACATAAAAAGTCCCATTTGAGCGTGGTCATTGCCAGTGCCGCCTGACTGGCTCCCATGCCAGTGGTATGTAAAAAGCACCATTCAACCGTGGTCAATGTCAGTACCACCTGACTGGCCCTCATGCCAGTGGCACGTAAAAAGCACCCACTACACTCTCAGAGTGGTTGGCGTTAGGAAGGGCATCCAGCTGTAGAAACTTTGCCAGATCAGATTGGAACCTGGTGCAGCCTTCTGGCTTGCCAGCCCTCAGTCAAACCGTTCAACCCATGCCAGCATGGAAAGTGGACGTTAAACGATGACGACGGCGATGATGAATAATATTGTTAAAGCAACGAGCTGGCAGAGACGTTGACACACAGGGCCAAATGCAAGGCGGCATTTCATCCATCTTTACACTCTGAGTTCAAATTCTGCCAATGATGACTTTGCCTTTCAGCCTTTTGGGGTTGAGCACTGGGATCAATGTAATTGCCTTACCCCTCCCCGAGTTACTAGTTTTGTACCAAAATTTGAAACCATTATTATCATTATTAATACCATTAAGACACTAAGCTGGCAGAATTGTTAACACACAGGACAAAATGCTTAGTGGCATTTCATCTATCTTTTCATTTCTGAGTTTAAATTCTGCCAAGGTTGTCTGCTTTTCATCCTTTCGGGATTGATAAAATAAGTACCAGTTGAGCACTGAGGGTAATATAATTGACTAGTCCCCTCCCCACAAATCACATATATATATCATCATTTAATGTCCACTTTTCATGCCAGCATAGGCTGGGCAGTTCAACACAAACTGGCAAATGTGGGATTGCATCCAGCTCTAATGTCGTTTTTGACATGGTTTCTATGAATGGATGCCCTTCCTAACACCAACCACTTTACAGAGTGTACTAGGTGCTTTTTTGGCGCCACTAGCACAAGTGAGGTTGTCATGTAACTTGCAAGACAGAAAAGAACAGGGGAGGAAAAGGAAAGGAAGGAAAAAGCTTCCACTACTAAGAGGAAGTATTTACAAGGGGAAGATGGAGATGAGTGGCTGTATGCCAGGTGTTGAAAGGCTAAAATATGATAGAGGGACAAGGACAGTTGTCTTGCTACAAAGAAGATATATGGCTGAAGGAGGTAAGAGGAAGGTAGTGATGGGGAAGTAGAACAAACTTTCATGGAAGAAGGTGAGCATAAGAGAAGACAAGGATGGTGGATCATGGAAGGGGATGAGAAAGTGGATGCTATACACACACACTTACATACACACCATATATCATCATCATTTTAACATTTACTTTTTGGAGACACAAAGTCAGACAAAATTCATTGAAGCAGATTTTCTTTGGCTAGATGCTCTTTCTGTCACCAAATTCCATGTTTCCAAGCAAGGAAGACTACAAACAAAAGACACTAGTGTAGGTGGATGCTCTGAGAGTGTAGCTGCTAGAATAAGAATAACCTGGGCAAAGTTCAGAGAGCGCCTACCTCTGTTGGTGACGAAGGGCCTCTCGTTCAAAGTAAAAGGTAGACTGTATGACGCGTGTGTGCGAACAGCCATGCTACATTTGTCCACCAGTGCGATGTTGAACACTCATTCCCACAGTTCAATATTAGCACACAAACACATATCTCCAAATTGTTGTATCCAAAATCATACCAAAACAGACATGGAGCTTGGGCAGCTCCTGTCAAACTGTCCAACCCATGCCATCATGGAAAACAGATGTTAAATGATGTTGATGATTATATCTAGGAGGCCTTATAGAAGTATTAAATTAACCCCAGCAGTTGACTGATAATTTTTTATTAACTCCAGAAAAATGAAACAATGTTGGCTTCAACAGAATTTTAAATTAATACAAAACGTGGCACAATTAAATTAACATTACAGGTATTTTGTTTGACACTCTTCTAATCAATTTTGACAGGTGATGATAGGAAATGAAGAGTAAAGTAGTTTTTCTTGTTTAGAAAATGGTATGACTTTAGAAATAGAAACATTAGTGCAAAAAGTATGTATAAATATCATGTGTTAAATTACAATATTTGGACATTTTATTCCAGCTTTACGTCATAACATCTTATTATTAAATATGTTATACATATAATATATAAATATAATTCTGTGCTAAGCATTAAAACGTCTTTCAGTGATATGATGTGCATTAATCATCATCATCATCGTTTAACGCCTGCTTTCAATGCTAGCATGGGTTGGACGATTTGATTGAGGACTGGCAAGCCAGAAGGCTGCACCAGACTCCAATCTGATCTGGCAGAGTTTCTACAGCTGGATGCCCTTCCTAACACCAACCACTCCGAGAGTGTAGTGGGTGCTTTTACGTGCCAATGGCACGAGGGCCAGTCATGCGATACTGGCAATGGCCACGCTCAAAAAGGTGTTTTTTACGCGCCACCTGCACAGGAGCCAGTCCAGTGGCACTGGCAACGATGAACGTGTGGGACGCTTACAGCACCTAGGTTTCTCAAGCGGTCACCCATCTAAGTACTCACTAAGCTCGACGTTGCTTAACTTCGGTGATCGGATGAGAACCGGTGCTCTCAGCGTGATATGGCCTATAGACTATTATATATGTATGTATAGGAACAAAGAGATGACATCAGAAAAAAAACTAAGCTCATGTAATGAACTGCATTAGCTTACAGCTGTTTCTGCTATAAGATGTGGTAGACTCTTAGTTGAGTCCCTGGGTAACATCCTATAGCTTCATCAAAGCCTTGAATATGAAGTGTGCTTTATTTGTGAAAATTACATTTTCAGAACATACAGGCATCAGGAGTGAGGAAGTTGATGTTGATGCCCATGGAAAGATTTGTCCAAATGTTGAAAAAAATATGCAAATATATATGTGCGTATACCAGAATGAAAAAAGAAGAAAACTTACGCAGACATATAGTCATGCAGAGAGTCCACCACATCTAGACATAAAGTCAACTCGGAGTTCACCACATCTTATAGCAGAAACAGCTGTAAGATAATGAAGTTTATTACATAACCTTTGTTTTTTTTTCTCGTGTCATCTCTTTGTTCCTATACCACTGCATACTCATCTAACATTGTGTTCTAGACCATATGTATATTGAGTTCTACACCAGGTTATTAGTCTCCGTATGCCTATGCAAAATTTTAAAATACATATATGTATATATAGATGATGATGATGGAATCTCTCACTGGTTTTGAAGTACACTTTCTTTGTCAGTCATAATGCTTATGTTGAATGTGACATTTGAGTCCCACCAATGATTTGGAAAGAAGCCCGCAGATGTTGCTATTATTATTATTATTATTATTATTATTATGCGAGGCAAAATGCTTAGCAGCATTTTGTCTGTCTTCATGTTCTCCGTTCAAATTCCACCATGGTCGACTGCGTCTTTCATCTTTTCAGGAGTTGGTGAAATAAGTACCAGTTGAGCACTGGGGTTGATGTAATTGATTTATCCCCTCTCCCACAAAATTTTTGGACTTGTGTCAAAATGTGAAACTATTAGATAGACAGGATTGATACAGAAATGACGGAAAGGGAAGGAGAATAAGTTGAAAAGAGAGTAAACAAACATAGAAAGAGGAAGAGTGGGGGAGAGAAAAGCAAACAGAAGAGACAGAGAGATACAGATAGAAAGATAGATATATAAAGAAGAGATGACTGATAGAAAGGGAAAGAGAATAAGCAGGAGAGAGAGAGTAGACAAACATAGAAAGAAGAAGATAAGTAAGAGTAAAATAGAGAGCCAAGTGAAATGTGAATATGAAGAGATTCTGGAGTAAATAATGTTAAAAGATTTTATTATTAATTATTATGCTATAAGACATATATGAAAATAAAGGTTATAATACAATGAATATTTGGTAGAGATGGACTATATGTAATCTGAACCTTCCCCCCCCCCTTATAATTGCGTATACTTTGTTAAAATATTCGGTGGAGATGGAGTATATGTAATCTGGGTATACCCCACCTTTTAAATTTTGTTATTTTTTTTAAGGAATCCTATGTTTCAGACCATGGAGAATTCGATTCTGGAAAAAAAATTTCTAAAATCTCAATTTCAAAATTTCGATTCCCCCGCCCTGGTTTTTATATAGATCCACAGGGTAAACCTAACCCTAACTCAAACCCTAACCCTAACCCTGACCGTAACCCTAACCCTAACACCAGTTTTGTGAGATTTGGCTGTTATTTCTAGCATGTAAATAGCCTGCTTGGTGGGGGGGGGTGAAATTTTTCAAAAAATTTTTTTTCAGAATCGGAATCTCCATAGCCTAAAACGTGGGATTCCGTAAAAAAAATTAATAAGGTCCAGCCGTGTAAAATAAGAACTAAAGGGATCAATAGGCAAAAAATGGTTAAGTACCACAGATCTAAGTGAATCACTAAGTGCGTAAAACGCATAAAATTCCAAACCATCTTGTGCGTGGATGCGTACGTGCGCGCGTGTGATAGAGGTAATACTTAGAGATCAATGGTTGAAGAGAGAAACTAATGAAGTTACTCAGGAACGGAACTACAAAAATTATATCAAAAACAAATAGGCTACAGTAACTAAAACCCTAACACAAAGGCAAACATTAGTGATTCAAATCTGTCAATTGGTGGCTCTGGTGAACATCCACGCCCGTAAGGATTTCTTGGTAGGTTACAGATGTGTTCATCGCTGTCATTTGAAGCTCAGTTTACCTTACGAAAGTAAGTGAATTTGGTTACCGCACCGTTTTGAGAGTTCAGTATTATAGCTATTGGCTCAATCCAATGCTGAGCATATATGAACCGCAGACCTTTCAGCTAGTTATCTGTTACCCTACAGACTTGGCGAACTTTCTCAGAGCATGCGACCAGTTCTCCGTACAGTTTCCGTCAACCAAACTTCATAAGGCTTTGGTTCACCTGAGGCAACAGTGAAGACATTTGGTTAGCCCAAGTTACCGACCTGAGGTTATACAACACCATCCCTTGATGTTAAAAAACAGGAACTCAAAATATTTCGCACGTGCTAGAAAAGATGGCTAAACTTCGTCGCAAGTTTAAAGCAAACCAGTGTCAAATCGGGTATAACGTTTGAACGTTCTTGGGCGAAGTTTTTGAATAACAATCACTACCTCATGGGGAAGAAAAAGGGCAAGGGACTGGGAGATATTTTTTAAAACTTTTTTTTTTTAGTATTCCTGTTTTTCTTACAATAGGAAGTAGGAACTTTTTACAGTTTACCTTCCCTCACCTCCACCATCATAGGATAGTAATACCTATTCCGAAACCCCACCCATATAAATAAGTAATAAAAATTACAAAAAAAAAAATCATCCCAAAAATATTACTTACCCATGCAAGGACAGTAGACTATATATCCACTTTGGTCAACGTCTAAGGACCGGCACTGCCCTACAATTATTAGCAACACTATTGTAACAACATTCAAAATAGTGTAAAAAGCCATGCCGCTCTGAGGTATTTCTCTTCCAAATCAGTTCAATAACAGGATTGGTGGTATAATATATAAATAACAGGGGAAGAAACCGAAACTGCAGCAATAAATAAAAATTGTTTTTCGAGTGTTTTGTTAGGTTATATGTGAAACAGCTTCCGTGAGGGTGTGATTCTCGACAGGTTGCATGACAGCGGGAACTTCGATATGTAAAACTTCATAGTGTAATCGATACAAAACAGTGATCAAGGGGAATTAATCAGTTAGACAGGTGTTTATCGCAATAACTAAATAAATTATACATCTGTTTGACGAAGACGCACCCACATATTTTATGTTCCGTTCGATACCAGTTGACTAAAAATGGCAGGGAACTGCGCGAAGAGAATGTGTAGATCAAGGGAAATAACTCTAATATCACTAATTTCTTCTGTCCTTAAAAATTAAGAATAAAATAATAAATCTGACTTTCTTTGTGGACATATAAAGAACGAATATCAGTTCTATCGCCTGAGATTTGAAACTGCATTTTAAAATTACTGGTCGCACTTTTGCCCGCCAAATCAGTTTGTAGCGCGGAAAAACTTATCCTGTCAATTAAAACAATGATTGATGAGTTTTTAATTACCAGCTAGGTGAAATTAAATTCAGATGAACCAGATCTGACCTGAATATTTAGCTAAGGTTTGTCCATCTTTCTATCGGCTGCAGACTGTTATAAATACGATCAACTGACCAGCCAAAGGGGTCAGTTCCCTGCTAGCGATCGTGGCAGCCTGTTGCAGACAGTTTGGGGGCTGAACAAGAAACGATGTCACTGGGTCAAATGAAAACTACTGTTATCATCTCTCCTTTCTCCCCCATTCATTTCTTTCACACTGACATACATCTACTCACACTTGATTTATCTATCTAATTGTCATGCCTACCACATTTAGATTACCCTTTCTATCACATGTCACACACCACACAAGACTAAGTAGATTGTCAACAAATGCATACAGTTAAAATTATATGTTGATTTTCATCGATCCAACGTGGTTGATTTATAATCGTAAATGTAACGAAAATAAATCATGTTGCTTGAAACTTCACCTTTCAGTTACACACTTTTCAACAAGAAGACATACTCTGCAAGAATCATCCTCATCGTCATCAGTTACGTCCGATAACTCCAACCAACACATCATCGTCAGATTTTCGGACCTCTTCGTTACAGATACTTTGATTGAATTATAAGTGCTTGGCAGAAGTTAATTTTTGATTTCTGCTCACTACATGTCAGTATATATTTTTTACTTTCTATAATTTAAAAACTTATTTCTATTACCTTAGATAAATGGGATTGTTTTATTAATTAATTTTAAACCTATTAGATAATACAATTTACCAAAGTAAACGAACAACAATATTAAAAACGGGACAAAAAAAGTAATAATAAAGCTTGTACACTTTCTTAATTATACACCACATCGGGAGACACTAGTGTTCAGTTCAAAAATGTTTTATCATTTTAGCATTTGGATTACTCTGTCAAATGCAATGCTTATTTGTTCGCATTATTTTGAATTAATCATGCATTATCTTGCAGCTTTTCGGATCTTATTTTTAGAATGTTGGCGTTAGGAAGAGCATCCAGCCATAAAAACCATGACAAAACAGACACTGAAGCCCGGTGCAGTCTTCTGCCTAGCCAGCTTCTGTCAAACTGTCCAAACCGTGCCAGAATGGAAAGCGGATGTTAAATGATGATGATTGTATAGGAAAGTGGGTTATACATCATTAGATGTATACCTGACGTTCCTGTATAAAATTAAGAATATAACGGAACGCTGAACTCCAGACTATCAACTTAAACAACATTTATTCAGGTGGTTAATATATACATTTTTAGCTCTTGTTTGTTGTTACAGCTTCTGTGTATGTGAGCATGGTTGTTGGGACATTGTTATGTAGATGTGAGCGAGCTGTCTAGCGTAAGTTCGAAAGATGGAGAGAGACAGCTAAACACGTCCATGCTCAATCACTGGCCAGCAAGAAAGAGACAGAATAGAAGCGGGAATGCTTGGTTGTTGAATTCCACGCATGCGTGAGACTACGCATGCGCACAGCGCTACTACAATTGTATAGGAGGTGTGATAGGCTGGATCTGGATGGTTTGAACATAAAGGAAGTAGAATATTTAAGCCAGATATGGTAGGTTTGAATGCTGAAAAGTTTCAAGCAACATAAAACAACTATGACATTACTACAAGTGAAGGCCATGTTAAAAGCCCTGAAACAAACATACCCTCACAGAAGTGATAATTGAGTGAAATACCTACCGTAGTAAAAACTTCACTGTCACCAGCTTGGCTCCTCCAAATATCTTGCTCACCATGAACTGAAGTACATAATCCACTGGCAAATTATGCTATTTTAACATTTTCTTCTATTCAGCTGTAGGTGCAGTAAACCCCTCTCCTCCACCACTGTTCTAAAGGTGTATGGTGGAGTGAAGGAGTCACGGTGGCATCCCATAAGAGGTATCTATTTGTAACCCAAAGCAAAATGTAAGCTCATTGTGTCTATTGTCATCATCCTTGGACAATCCAATGGCTTCATAATTGAGAATATATTTACCCCAGCTACACATTTATCTCATAGTTGTGAGCAAAGTGACTAGCATTCAGTAAAAGTGAAAATCCATGAAAACCTCCAGAATTGTGTAACTTACTTCATTGACATGTCGTTCTTCCACATATAATGGATCTGATTCATCGATCAGTGCAGATGCAGAGCTTATTTAGATTAAACAATGTTTCTGTTAATGTTTGAAGTATCAAAAAACAACATTTGTCTATCCTCAGCTTCTTTCTAAATTAATTAGGATATTAATTTCAAATTTTGACACAAGGCCAGTAATTTTAGAGAAGTACGTTGATTATAACAACTCCAGAGTTTAACTGGTACCTACTTTATCAACCCTGAGAGGGTAAAAGACAAAGTTGACCTTAGTGAAATTTGAACTCAGAATGTAAAAGATGAAATGCTGCTAAGCATTTTCTCAGCATGCTAATGATCTGTCAGCTTGCCATCTGACTTTTCTAAATTAATTAGGCCATTAATTATAAAAATTCTGAGACCTCAATCACCAACATGAAAACTAGTCAAAAAATGAAAGAAATGACAAAAACTATTTTTATTGCAACAAAACTCTACATGGCAAACTTGTGCTGATTGTCATGGCTGAAATAACTGGATCTTCATCATTTGTTCCTCAGAAATGGATACCTCTGTGCACAATCATCCAAATGAAGAAGAAAAGAAATTGATCATAAATGTGTACAAGAATCCCATCTTTTTTGCAGCTTGAATAAAAAATCCTACCCAGACATTGCCAATATTTACAAAAACAACTATTCTGGGATCATTGACTTGAAAGGTCAGATCAGTTTTCTTGAAAACAAGATTCTAGAGATGACCAAACATACTGTTTACTAGACTGTCCTCTCATTCTACATTACTCCCTAACTCACTTTATCCAAACTTATTTACTCTTAGACATCATTATCATAGCTACAATAAACCTTTCTGATGACCCCGTTCCTCAACTGGTACTTATTTCATTGACTCTAAAGGACGAAAGGCAAAGTTGACTTCGGCAGGATTTGAACTCAGAACATAAAGACAGACAAAATTCAGCAAAGCATTTTGCCCATCATGCAAATGATTCCACTAGCTCACCACCTTAACCAAAGCCTCTAATAATGCATTAATTGAACATTTCAAAAGAAAGTAAAAACAAGCTCGACATGGTCAGCACTGAATGTAAGGAAGACTTTTTCCTGTTATCCAGCTCTGATTAGACAGACTGAGACAAGGTGAAGATTGATCTATTGAGCAACAGTTGGAAATGGTAAGGACAAATTTTTAATTCCAATTATGATTACATAACAAAATCTGTACGTTATTGTAATCTATACTTTTTCCTTTATACTAAAAAAAATAAAGAGATTTAGCAGATTCAGAAATCATATATAATTTATCTATTCTTTCTGAAGACTTCAATTTCTAGCCTTACAATGAAATAACCTGAATCAGAGTAATCAGGAAGAAAAAAGATTTTGAGATTTTATCAATGTGATAAGAAATTTGCTTCCCAACAGCATGGTTTTGGGTTCAGTCCCCAGCTTGGGCAAGCATTAAAAACCATGAGTTTTTCATTTGTAGAGGTAACATGACTCTCATAGAACAATAAGACTGTATTTTCATTTGTCTGAATAGTTGTCATACATACAGAATATATATATGAATATATCATCATCATCATCGTTTAACGTCCGCTTTCCATGCTAGCATGGGTTGGACGATTTGACTGAGGACTGGTGCAAACGGATGGCTACACCAGGCTCCAATCTAATTTGGCAGAGTTTCTACAGCTGGATGCCCTTCCTAATGCCAACAACTCAGAGAGTGTAGTGGGTGCTTTTACGTGTCACCCGCACGAAAACGGCCACGCTCAAAATGGTGTCTTTTATGTGCCACCCACACAAGAGCTAGTCCAGGGGCACTGGCAACGATCTCGCTCGAAAACCCTACAAGGCCAGTCAGGCGGTACTGGCAACGGTCACGCTCAGGATGGTACATCTTATGT
>NC_068981.1:57680491-57681232 GCF_001194135.2 Octopus bimaculoides | reverse complement strand
AATTGAATGAAATTTAATAGTATTTTAGAATGTCTAATGGAATTAAAAATTATTTTTATGCATTTGTATACATTTAAACTAATTAAATATTATTTTACAGAATAATAGAATAAAATTTTTTTCTTTGATTCTAACATGGAAGTCTCCAAAGAGCATTTGAGGCACATAATGCTTTATGAGTACAAAAAAAGGAAACTCTGCAGCTGAAGCAATTCATACACTCAGTTTATGGGAAAGAATGCTTGAATGAAAGAACTTGCAGAGGATGGTTTGCAAAGTTCAGAAGTGGAGATTTCAGCCTTGAAAGATCAAACAGGACATCCTTGAGGCATTACTTGAAGAAAATCCTGCATTATCAGTTGAAGACTGTTCATCGTCATCTTCAACAACTTGGAAAGGGTGGAAATGCAGATCTTCATGCAAAATACACCTTACTGCATGGTTACCGATGCCAAGTTCAGTGGGATGCCTCGAGGCATAGGTCCTTGCAGACCTATGTTCCTCCCCCTGGGGCTGAGTAATAGCCAGTTCAAAAACGTCCATCTTCTCTGTCCCACCGTGTATGTGTATATATATATATATATATATATATAGATATATATATATATATCATCATCATCATCATCGTTTAACGTCCGCTTTCCATGCTAGCATGGGTTGGACGATTTGACTGAGGACTGGTGAAACCGGATGGCAACACCAAGCTCCAATCTAATTTGGCAGAGTTTCTACAGCTGGATG
>NC_068981.1:57672090-57679803 GCF_001194135.2 Octopus bimaculoides | reverse complement strand
ATATTCGCTCTTTTTTTGCATATCAGGACATGAATTTCATTCAAGCACTTGACAAATTGATACATATTATTGACAAGCTCCCAAGAAAAGTGAAATGTGTCCCATGAGTCATTCTGCGATGGTGCTTATTTCGCTTTGATATACATTGTTTTTAACATGTCTATGACGAGATTTTCTCTCAGATAAAAACTACAGCAGCATGCCTTTCTAGGGTATATAAATACATTTACAGGGTGGGGAACCAAATCTTGGAAATAATAGATAATTACCAAATTCTTAATTTTATAAACAACCAGCAACCCGAGGTAAATATTATTTTAATACAAGTTTATAGGTGTTTAAAGAGACAATTTATTCAATGTGTCTACCTTCATATGCTGCCTGAAGTCATCACAACTTTTCATGATGAAGTACTCTGACATTTGTCCCACTCTTCGTCCAGGACATTTTTCTTAAGATGATCAACACTTGGATGCGAAGCTCTGTTGGTAGAATGCTCCAATTTTCCCCATACGGCATAGTCCAGGGGGTTCAAGTCTGAGCTGGAAGAAGGCCAGAAGTTGGCAGGCCAAAAGTCAGCAAAGTTGTCTTAGCAGAATTTCTACACTTTCTTTGTCGTATGAGAAAGAAAACTATCTTAGGTCCACACATAATTACCATTGGGGTAATTAGACTTCAGCCAAGGCAAAACCTTATACTGCAGGACTTTATAGTAAACTTCAGCCCCCACCTTTTCCTCAAACTTGAAAAAAATGGAGAGGCATCTTTTTGTCCATCAGACGCCATGACACCGAGTACCATGACTTGAGCTGGGTGCTTGGTCCTAAAGATGCCCTTTACTTCAGAAGGTGACTTAGCAATGTATCGATCATGGCAACGGTTTAAAACAGTATCAACGGTAAAGATTTTTTCATCTGAAAAGATTTTGACAGTTTGTCCATTGTGCTTCTGATATCACAACACATTTTTGGCCCTTTCGTGCCTTCTGGCTTTCATTTCATGGGTCAATAGGTGTCTCAAGTTCCTCACATATGACCCCCAAATGTAAATCAGTGTGTACAGCAGTTCTGATGGTCTTTGGATCAACTTTCATGTCCATGGACAGTTTTCTCATAGATGTTGTTGGGTCTTTCGAAATTTTGGCTTTGAGAGATTTAAGAAATGCATTATCCCATTTTTTATATATGCCTCTATTTCCTTGCTTTCTCTTGATGCCTCCCAGCAATACATCTAATTGCAACCCTGGCATGAAGCAAATTTACAGTGCGTTGTCTCTTGGCTTCTTGAGTAGACATGCTAGATTGTATGACTGGAACTTCTGCTTAAATTAACTCTATATACCTCCATCCTAAAATTGAAAACAGTTGTTTCACTTGTGATCATCAAGTTTTTTTACAACTCAGAAAGCATTCTGCAATATCAGTGACTATATTATTCACTATTCTTATATATTAAGGTGCAGATTTTCTTCAAGCAAAAGACAAAAGTGTACATATTGACAAGGTTCAAGAAATGCATCTACAAAGTAGAGGTGGTGTTCAACAGTAACAGCAACAATGTAAGGACACATACATGAAAATATGTTGGAGCAGCAATATGTTAGACCAGACTAAATAACCACAAGTCCTCTGAGGCATAATGTTACAACATTAGCCAGTTATATATGGCATTTAAAAGATGAGGAAATGCCATATAAAATTAACTGGAAGCTGCTGGAACAACCAGAGTGGTATCTCAACAGAACCAGACAGTACAAACATTGCTTGGCTGAGAGGACAATGATCCTAAAAAATTCACACAATCTAGGTGTCTTCTTAAATTCAAAAAGTGAAATTTGTAGATGCTTCTTACTTAAAATATGCTAACAAAAATTTAACTATTTTTTTCCATGTGGATGGCATCTCCAAGTACTTTGCCTCAGTGGTTTGATTTGTTTATTAAAAATAAACGGTAAATTTTCAGATTAACACCCGCACGATTTTCACTTGGGTGTTAGGGTCAGGGTTTTAGCGTGCGGGTGTTAATCTGAAAATTTACCAAATAAACTAATGTTACCTTACTGGGGAGATGGTGATTAAGATGTAAGAGAAATTTTATAGTAAACCACTGCTAGCAAAGAAAACTGAGCATTGTAGTTCTTGATTATGTATTTTTTAACCACCAGGTCAACATTATCGAAGAGGCTTATGATTAAAGGCTTTTCAACTATTACCGCCCCCCCCCCCACATTATCTATTGGTCTTGTCTGCGAAAGTAAAGAATACATACACCCGGTGTTTAGGGTTAGGGTTTAGAGTCAGGGTTATGATTAAGGTTTTTGTTACGCCGAAAGTGGGTGGTGTACGTATTCTTTACCTCCGTCTGTCTTGTCTATATAGAAGAGGGCAAGGTTTGATTTACCTGCTGTGTTAACCTGATTTAACAAGATATATGATCAAATGCTTTCCATGACTATCCCTTTATTTTCAGAGGGGAGAGTATCTAGGAGTGCATTATTTGTGTTCTTGCCTTCTTTTAAAATGGAGTGTAATTTAAGGGAGAGGTGGACGCTATTTCTAGGTCAACCAACAAAGTTAGAGGCCTTGGTTACAGTTGAAAATATTTCACTTTACTTCCAAAAACAGGTATCACATTAAGCCAGTTTCACTTCCCTATAAATTCGTGGAAACCTCTTTCATCAAATACGATTCTAATTGATTAGAAATTATTTCAAATGATATAGGTTAGCAAACAATATACTATTATTTATTCTACGATATCATAAAAATTATTGCACACCTTCGTAAAATCAAAAATCTGAAAGAAAATTCTATACAAAATTATACCTAGCTAATATTGTTAGCGCAACATAGACTTGGTTGTTGAAATAATAACAACATAAGTTGATTGTGCAATACAACTCTTCTCGCCCACAGTTTCATTTAATGTTCCCTTAAAAGTTGATACTCGTTCCATTAATACAGATAAGGTTTTTTGTAAATAGATAAATGAAAAAATTCAGTATATATACATATATAATTTTTTTTGGCACTGTCATGGTATTAGCTGTCAGAAGCGAAAGTAGAAAAATCTAAACAAAGAATGTTACTGCTGGTTTGAGTTGAAATCTGTTTCTTTGGCTACTGACTGGCCGGAGCTATCTATCTATCTTTCTATCTATCTGTCTGTCTGTCTATCTCTCTATCACTCGTCCACCTTCGTTTGTTTCCGTAGAATTTATCAAATTAGAAAAAAAAACTTTTTGGCTACTTCCATCATGCTAGCTCCACACGAGGGGCATATTTTGGGGGTATTTAAAAGTCCATGTCTCTTAAGCCAATTAATACTATTTTCTGTTGTAGCGGTGGCGATGGCAATATCGCTGTGATTAATTCCAACTTTGGATTACGCGTGGTGGTGGTCATTGGTGGTGCTGATTGGTGTATGTGATTTGTTTTTAAAAACAATAATGAATAATGCAAAAATATATTTATTTATAAAGTTTAAACTGAATTTCATTTGTTTAAATTCTACGAGGGAGAGACAGACAGACAGATAGCTCCGGCCAGTCAGTAGCCAAAGAAACAGATTTCAACTCAAACCAGCAGTAACATTCCTTGTTTGGATTTTTCTACTTTCATTTCTGACAGCTAATACCATGACAGTGACTTTTTTTTATTCCAATATATTTTAAAATAAGAATTAACGTGTATTGCATACAAACAAAAATATAGATATTAATGTTTCAAGAATCTTAACTGCAAAATTAAACGGAAGTTAGCTTTTCGCCCATGGATACCGGAAATGTATAAACAGCCATTGTTTATCGTAACTTGAGCGTTGCGATTGAGTGTCTCGCTGTTTGTTAAGATATTTGTGAATCAAACATGGGAGTTCCAGCATTTTTCAGATGGCTAAGCCGTAAGTATACATCAATTGTTGTACATTGTGTGGAAGAGAAGCCAAAAGAAATTGAGGACACAACAGTACCAGTAGACGCTAGTAAGCCGAACCCGAACGATGTTGAATTTGATAACCTATATTTAGACATGAATGGCATTATTCATCCATGTTGTCACCCTGAAAACAAACCTGCTCCCGCAAATGAAGACGAAATGATGATTGATATTTTTGAATATATCGATAGAATTTTTAACATTTGCCGACCCCGTAAGCTTTTGTATATGGCCATCGACGGTGTGGCTCCACGTGCAAAAATGAACCAGCAGCGTTCACGGAGATTTCGTTCTTCCAAAGAAGCAGTTGAAAGCGAATTCGAAAAATCTAAACTACGAGATGAACTTTTGTCTAAAGGCTACCATTTACCACCACCGAAAGAAAAAGGTGAAAGATTCGATAGTAATTGTATTACTCCAGGTACTCCATTTATGTTTCGTCTTGCTGAATGTCTTCGCTATTACGTCTACGATCGCTTAAATAATGCACCTGGATGGGAAAACATCAAAGTAATTCTTTCTGATGCAAATGTTCCAGGAGAAGGAGAACATAAAATTATGGATTATATTCGACGACAGAGAGCCCAACCTGACCATGATCCAAATACGCATCACTGTCTCTGTGGAGCCGACGCTGATTTGATAATGTTGGGACTGGCAACACATGAACCACATTTTACTATAATAAGAGAAGAATTCAAATATAATCAACCCAGACCATGTGAGCTATGCGGGCAGTTAGGTCATGAAATGACAGAATGTGTTGGATTACCAAAAGAAGAATGTGACAAACCACTTGAAAAAGCATTGGGTTCAGAACAAGAGTTCATTTTTATCCGATTGTGTGTATTAAGAGAACACTTACAACTACAACTCCATATGGATGGGCTCCCCTTTAAATACGATTTTGAACGAGCTGTCGATGACTGGGTCTTCATGTGCTTTTTTGTTGGTAATGATTTCTTACCTCATCTGCCATCATTGGAAATCAGAGAGGGAGCTATTGATCGTCTTGTTGGCATTTATAAAAGGTGTGTTTACAGAACTGGAGGATATCTGACTGAGGATGGTGTGGTAAAGTTGGATAGAGTACAATTTGTACTGTCAGAGTTGGGAAAAGTGGAGGATGAAATTTTCAAAAATCGTCGTCAAAGAGATATTGAATATCGGCGCCGAGAAAAGCAAAATAAGAGAGCTAAATTTGGAGATAAACCAAAATGGATGCTTGGAGGACAATATGCCCCATCAGCAGTTGGAAGTAATAGGGACCCAGTTCAAAATCCTCGTCAAACAGCAGCAGATATGCGTAAAATGACATATGGTTCAAAACAGAATCACTCTGATAATTCTTCCAGAAATGAATCTGAACGAAGCCAATCTAACAAACGTAAGCATGAAGACGATGAAGAAGAAGATGAGCCAGCAGATGATGTAAAACTCTGGGAAAATGGTTGGAAGGACAGGTATTATAAGTCAAAATTTGATGTTGATAAGGATGATGTTGCTTTTCGGCATCAAGTTGCTAATCATTATGTACGTGGACTCTGTTGGGTTTTGAGGTACTACTATCAAGGATGTTCCAGTTGGAAGTGGTATTTTCCATATCATTATGCACCATTTGCCTCAGATTTTTTAAATGTAGGTGATCTATCAAATGAATTTGAAAAAAACACTGAACCATTTAAACCTTTAGAGCAGCTAATGGGAGTTTTTCCAGCAGCTAGTCGTCAATTCTTACCTGTTACTTGGCAGCGATTGATGGTTGATGAGGATTCTCCAGTTATTGACTTTTATCCTACTGATTTTAAAGTTGATCTTAATGGCAAGAAATATGCTTGGCAAGGAGTAGCTCTTCTTCCTTTTGTTGATGAAATTAGGCTAAAGAAAGCTCTTAGCACTGTTTATGATGATCTTACAAGTGAAGAAAAACTTAGGAATACCAGAGGTAGTGACCGATTGTTTGTTGGTTGTAAAAATCCAATTCACAGTTTCTTTGATTCTTTATACGAGCAAAATCTATATAGTGTGAAGTCACAGATTAATCCAAAGTTAGCTGATGGTATGGCAGGTATTGTTTGGTGTGATAACACTGCTGTTTTACCAGGCCACACTTTCTTCTCACCTCTTTCAAAATTGAAGGATTTTAAAAACCAAGCATTGTGTGTATATTTTACTGACCCACAATATGGTGATGACTTTTTGTTTTCTGCTAAAGTTTTGCGTAATGCTGTTTTCCCACCACCCTCAATCAAACCATCTGACTATGATAGGAAAAATCGTAATCAGCCATATAGACCTCAATTAGGATTTCAGAGAAACTCTGGGTACCGTGAAACAGATGTTAATGCAATGGTACGAATGATACGCCACAGTACCAATCAGCCGAATCAACAACCTACACAACAAGGCTACTCTGGAGATGGTGCTAGGATTCCCCCACCTTTGGAGTTATATCAAGGAAGAAATTATAATAATCCTCCTCCAATGTTGATGAATTGGAACAATGACAGTTACAACAGCAGTGGTTACTCTGGAAATCGTTATGGAGGGGGAGGAGGTTATAGGCAACAGAACAGAGGTGGTGGAGGCGGAGGATATAACAGAAGATTTAATCCGCGAGGTGGTGGAAACTATGGTTATAACCAAAATAGAAACAAAAGTGGGTGGACTGATCAGTATGATCAATATAGAGACAATAACTCCAGATCGTACAAATGATTTCCCCTTGTTTTGAGGGTTTTATATATTTAACCTATTATATTCATAAATATATATTTGGTGATCCATTCGTACTTATAAACATTTATTCAGCATTTTTTAAAAAAGATTTTTCTGTGTACCATCTAATGGCTCAACTTTGCAGGCATTTTACTTTACAAAAATGAGTGTATATTATTAATATAGGGCAGGGGGAACAATTTTCATAACAAAGTAGTGAATATAAAACATTTGAGTTGGGTGTCATCATCATCTTATATTTTATTGTATAATTTTTGAAGCTGTTTGAGGATTTTAGATGTCTTGTCTAAAGACAGCTTCTCTGAAAGACTCCAGCGTCTGTAGTTATCAATTGGATCGGTACCAGTCTCAGTTGACATTTAATTTGTAATTAAAAAAAAGGCATTCAGTTGTAAATATTCAGTAGCACAAGCCTCTCAGAGCCATAAATAGCAGCATAAAACTTTGTTTAAAATGTCTAAGATGAATTATTATGATTCTAATTTCTCATATATTAATCTCATCTCTGAGGATGAAACCTTTTTTTTTTTATAGAAATTTCATTAGTCAGCATGATTATCCAATCTTCATTGTGAATGCGAACGTATTCCATAGCATAGAGTTGTATCATTTTGTAATATGCCATGCCAGGTGATGAAAGAAGTCTTGCAAATTGGGAAGTAAGGGCTTATTTGGATTTGAGATTTGCTTTCAGTATAGGTTCCTTGAATAGTGCATTGATAATTGCAATATTTTTGAGTTCAAATCTCAATGCAATTGATTTTTCATTGCTTCAAGGTCAGTAAAATTGTACTAACAGTATACTGGAATTAGTTTAATTGACTCTCTTTACTCTTTTACTTGTTTCAGTCTTTTGACTGTGGCCATGCTGGAGCACTGCCTTTAGTTGAGCAAATCGACCCCAGGACTTATTCTTTGGAAACCTAGTATTTATTTTATTGGTCTCTTTTGCCGAACCGCTAAGTTATGGGGACGTAAACATACCAGCATCGGTTGTCAAGCGATGTTGAGAGGACAAACACACACGCGTATATATATA
>NC_068981.1:57658079-57671910 GCF_001194135.2 Octopus bimaculoides | reverse complement strand
AATAGAAGACACTTGCCCAAGATGCTATGCAGTGGGACTGAACCCGCAACCATGTGGTTGGTAAGCAAGCTACTTACCAGACAGCCACTCCTATGCCTATGTAAAACTTGACTGTAAAACTTCATCCTCTTTTCAAATGAAATTAATGGGATTTTCATCATGAAGTCATAAAAGATGTTATATTTTTCTTAATCACTTTATTTTGTTTGTTATTCATGTTGTGACTCTTTCTAGTTTAGATTATACAACTGAAATATATATGTATGTATGTATATATATATATATATATGTATGTGTGTGTATATATATATATATATAAAATTCAAGAATCTTCATTTATTTTGATGTTAAATTCATTTTGCAATAGTTTGAGAAATTCTTTAAACTGTTGTTATAAAGATTGAAAACTTGTACTTTTGGTTTGATTTTAATAAAAATCTAATGATAGGAGAACTCTTTGTAAGAAAAACATGCAACCTATTCTCCAATTGTTAGAAAGAAACAAATTGATTTTAGTAGACATTTTTATTTGTGGTTTGATGAAATTGTCCTTTGAAGGACAATTTCAAATACATTAATCTGGTTTTCCTTTAAGAAGACTAGCTTTTTCTTAAATTTAAGAAATGGCATAATCTAATCAATGAGTATACAAAGAACTTAGGATATTCAGTAATAAATTTATTTTACATCATACATTTCAGTGTTGAAAGAAAGCTAAGTAATACATGGTCTCTATTTTTTTGTTTTCATAAATCTTCCCTCACACCAAAACCTGGTCCAGGAGGTGGGGTAGTCAAACAAGTTAGTCCACCTTTTGGCTCACAAGAAAAACGATGTTGCTGACCACTTCTGAAATACAAAGCATTTTATAATGTATAATTTTCTTAATGCTGAAAAAATTTGAATTTACATATTAACTATATTTAAACTGAATAATGAAGAAATTTGTATTTTTAGTTGAATGTTCTTTGTTCACTTTGTTCAAAATGACCCAGACCTATGTTATGGAGGTAGGTGGTTAACTATGTGCTTCAGGGTTATATTGTAGATTGCACATGTGTTACCATAAGAAAATGTGTTGTGTATGCACACTTAATCATGTATTTCACTGAGGTGCAGAAGTTTTTTGATCATGTTCCATCTAGATGATTGTCCAACTGTTATGATGACTAGTGGAAACTGTTGAGTAATGTAGTAGATTCTGTTTGATTCTTTGGCAAATTAAGATAGTGATCTTCTGTGATGTAATCGTGTTAATGATTGGTTGGATATGTAAATAACCTTTGCCAAGCTCAATGAATTATATGAAATTTGAAACTTTTGAGGACATAGCCCTGTGAATAAAATAAAATAAAATGGAAGGCTATCTGGTAATTTATGAGGAAGAGAAACTAGATGTAGCATGTTAGGAATAGTCACAGTTCAAAGTTGTGAATTGTACGAGGGATGGAGTCAGTATGGGCAAAAGACAGACCTTGAATGATTAGAAAAATAACAATAATTTGATGATAGGTATATCTAGTAAGGAGAAGGTGAATGAGTTTTGCCAATATCCTGTACAAAATTGAAACAATATCTGTGAATCTGAGCATAGTTGGGAGGAAATGCATATATAACGACACAGGTGCATTCACCTTCAGTAATGCTGGGAAGTGGCACAGAAAAAAAGGTATTGCAAATGGTTATATAACTCGATGCAAGGGAGATTATTCTAAATAGACAAACGGTTAATGAAATTTGATAGATATGCTCAAAAGAGTCATTCACGCTACCAGGAATAGTTGCTGGGATGATGAAAATAACAGGATGTGCTGTTCGTTTGCGTAGTCCATCAGACTGTTGCTTGCCTCAACCTGACCGAGCACGGCTATGATCAGTGATCCTACTTTATACATTCTGTCTTAGAAGTATCTAGGATTAAGTACAGAGAGGCATCATTCTTAATGATAAGCAACATCAATGTCAACTCGTTAAAGAGCAAAGGAAATACTTCAGAAATTAATTAGTGAGACATCAAAATTATAGACTAAGTTATGAGAATGGTAGAGCTCTTGCACAGTCGATTAAGGAGAGAACTAGCTGCAGTTTGGGTTGGTGCAAGAATAGGGAACCATTGATATGGCATTAAATGAGACAACCAAGAACAAATCACTGTAACTAGCATTCTTTGACCTGGTTAAGGCTTGATGGCACCATGTTCAGTATGAAAGCCACTAAAAGAACTGGATGTAGATGAATTGCTTGTGAACTGACATCAACAGTACCAGTGAGGAATTTAACATGACGGTAAGGTGTCCTTAAAGCTCACTTTTTAGCCTATTTAGCTTACTGCAGGAGTTTAAAGCTGTCTGAAGAAAGTTCTCTCTGCTGACAACTGGTTCTCATAGTCAAATCAGTTGAAAAATCTCAAGTGTAAGCAAGGGATTGTAGAACTTAACTGTTATCTAGGAAGTGGCCATACTTGATATGTCAAAAAGGAATAGACGTTTATAGTGTATGTGTGCTGAACATTAGAAGCATCAGTTGTGGTGTGCAAGAGAGACGATTGCGCTGGTATGGACATGTGGTGAGAATGGATGAGGATAGCTGCGTGAAAAAGTGCCACACCCTAACAGTTGAGGGAACCCGTGGAAGAGGTAGGCCCAGGAAGACCTGGGCTGAGGTGGTGAGGCAAGACCTTCGTACATTGGGCCTCACTGAGGCGATGACTACTGACCGAGACCTTTGGAAATGTGCTGTGCGTGAGAAGACCCGGCAAGCCAAGTAAGATCGTTGCCAGTGCCCCTGGACTGGCTCTTGTGCGGGTGGCACATGAGATGCACCATTTTGAGCGTGGCCGTTGCCAGTACCGCCTGACTGGCTCCCGTAGGATTTTCGAGTGAGATCGTTGCCAGTGCCCCTGGACTGGCCTGTGCGGGTGGCACATAAAAGACACCATTTCGAGCGTGGCCGTTTTCGTGCGGGTGACACGTAAAAGCACCCACTACACTCTCTGAGTGGTTGGCGTTAGGAAGGGCATCCAGCTGTAGAAACTCTGCCAAATTAGATTGGAGCCTGGTGTTGCCATCCGGTTTCACCAGTCCTCAGTCGAATCGTCCAACCCATGCTAGCATGGAAAGCGGACGTTAAACGATGATGATGTGTAATGTTAACTTGCATGAACAACAGAGTACAGCTGAGCAGAGAGAAAAGAAATCAGCAAAAGTGTGTAAGAGAGGCAACTGCACTGCTACAAATGTGATGCATATGAAAGATGACAAGCAATCTAATAGAACAAGCCTGTGAAAGCAGAAGTGACAAAAGCTGATCTTAGTTGAATTTCATGAAGATAACAAAAGACTGTCCAAACTACTCAAGTAACTGTTGACTATGCAAGCAGTGAGGGATGTGAAAAGATGATGATACACAAACAAACACTTAAAAATAAAAAGGGAATAATGATGACAGTGCAAAAGACTATGCGTGTACATAGTATGGATACTCATACATTTTAAAAGATGGGAAGGGTTTATGATCATAAGAGAAGACATTAGGAAAAGAAAACCAGTTACTGAAAGTAGGGCAATACCAAGGAGTAACCCAAAGAACTGGTGTCAGGCCATTCAGATATGTAGATGCGCATATGAGCAGTCATCTAAATTGTGCAGTGAAGGGGTAATTGATTAGAGGATATATGTTTAAACTACAGAGAGGAGGGTTTAGGATGTATGGATTGAGATATTTGAATATGAATCTCCATGTTATCCCTGATCAAGTAGACTTCTCATCAAAGGTGTTACAGCCATAACCATCTTGCCTAGTTTTCAGACATAATGTATCTAGGATTTGGGCAATGAGGCAATTGGTGGAAGTAGATTCCTTGAATAAGAGTATTTTCTTGTGGAAGAATGGGTTTTTGAGCATGCCAGATGTTCTTCCCTGTATCAGACAATACTACTTTTACTAATTAGTGTTAATGTAATATTGCTGAAGTTGTAGAGCTTCTAGAGTGCATCAAGTCTTGAGAAAGAAATGTTGCAAAATAAGTTGGAACAATGTGATCATAAACTTTACTGCTTTGTATAACTATATGAGTTTTTGTATTAAAAATTGTATTGGAAGAACTTAAAATATTTTTGTAAATATAGTAATGCTATTATATGGAATCAACAATAGTTACATATTGAGAAATTTGACTAACATGGAGTAGATATAAATGCGATGAGGAAAAAGAAGTATCTAATTTCTTTTCATGGAAGACAATTTTGCATTCTGGCAATATGCAGTGCTTGAGAAGATCCATCAAATCAAGTGAAATCGTAGTCATGGCTGATGTTGGTGTCATGTAACTGGCACCCATGCTGGTGGCATGTAAAGAGCGCCGTTTGAGCATTGGGCCGCATGGAGGCAAAGTGGCTGAGTTCCTTTCGAGTGTTGAGCCTCACCGAGGCAACAACTGAGACCCATGAAACCAAGCAAAATCACAATTGTGGCAGATACCGGTGTCATGCAAATGGCACCTGTGCTAGTGGCATGTAAAAGCACCCATTACACTCTTGGAGTGGTTGGCATCCAGCCATAGAAAACCATGCCAAATCAGACTGAAGTCTGGTACAGCTTCCCAGCTTACCAGCGCTGGTCAAACCATCCAAGCCATGCCAGCATGGACAATGGACGTTAAATGATAATGATGATCAAAGGTATCAAATAAAGTCTCCTCGAACTGAAGTGAAGGCTTTATAGATAAAATACAATCTTTGCATTCTAAGGTTTCTAACCTCTTACTTAGGATACAACCTACAATGATATTCTCTCTAGCAGCAGCAGACCCAGGCTGTGTCACTTGACAGGCAGAAGATAGCAAGCTGATGAAATACCTACTGCTCTCTGGTAAGTTTGTTTTCAAACCTATGGCAGTGGAAACGTTCTAGGTACCTGAATCACCTTCCTACATTGGTTGGAATAGAGCTCACCATCTTGTGGGAGTGAGTTCTGCAAGGTAGAATGGCTGTTTTAGCACATCTCCCTTACGACTCTTCAGAGTGGTAAGGGAGATGTCTCTGAAGACTATGATACATTTGCATAATTCACTAATGAAGTACTTCAAAAACTAAATTTGAAGAAAGATAATCAGTATTGGTAACCTGATAAGAACATCCAACTTTGATATTTGACTCAGTGTTTTTTTTAAACCAAGAAGGGAGCTGCCATGTATTGCTTGTTCTGCTAAAAATACCTCAAGTCACACCATACCACCTTAGAAAAGGAAAGGACACATCAGAAAACATAGTTAATAAAACAGACAGGATAATTAGCTGGAAAGCATTTAGCCATAGGTTTGCTTGAGAGATGCCTGAGATTAAAGAACAACTACCAAGAAGAAAGAACTAAAAAGGCAACATAGTACTTATTTGAAATTGTAACATAAATCCAAGTCTTCTGGATTCGAATACTACAAAAGCATATGGAGAAATCAGATAGAAATGTTAATAAAAGATTCCTGTACAGAATAATTGGTTTAATGAATGCATGGGAAATAAAAACTTACTGTGGTCCTGCTATGGGCTTTTTACCAACTTTAATATCATCCAAAATATTATTTATGTCTTCAACAGTTAAATCTTCCTGTAATCAACATCAAATTATTTAGACATTAATATGAATTATATTTTTCAGTTTGAACAATTATTAAAATGATTACTTTCAACACAAAAGCCAATATTTTCAGATGTGTTTAATCCTTTTGATACTAACCTAAGATCACCTCTGATTCAACAGCACAAAAGCACAAGTTTTAAAATGGTTATATTCAAATTTAGATTTTCCATCATAATTTTACAAAAGAACTTTTTTATTAACATTCCAAACACAAGTTTACTGATAGAGAAGTTACTTTACCAATCCCCTCGAAATTATTGTTTATTATAGCAATTAAATGAAACACTTAGGCATAGTATATCATTAGGAATATGGTAATAAATATATTAACACTGAAATAATAGATATTCTATGTTATATACATTTAAATCTTTTGATCTGACTTGTTATCAAATTAATAGTGCAATACTAAGTCAGTAATGTGAAAAGTTACAGATTAATGAGCTTTAGACCAGTACTAACTAGCCACTGTACATTAATGTCAGCAATGGAAAATCAAGGTTTAGAATTTAAGTTTTCATACCCCACCCACCACATTTTGGTAGCAAATCAATTCTTGATTCTGAATTTACATTCTCTAAATAATTTTATTCAATACATGTTAACCAGCTAGTAATCTTAACAGCAGTGTTACAAATAACCTTGATTATTTTCTTTCTAGTGCAATCAGAAAATAACAAAGACAGGTGTTTATCTTCAGAGCCAGAAAATATTTCAGCCTTTAACAATTACTAACTTCTGCAAAGCTCATGTGATAACCCACAATGTAACTGTTATATATACAGACATCCAAGACTGCATCTGGGGAAAGGCTACTTGACTAATTAGCATGAATTCACTCACATATTCCAACCTCTGGTGCACAGACAATGTCTCCACACTCTGCAATTTCTATTTCTACAACAAGGGTCTCTGCAGCTGAAGGAACTCCTCTATTGACTCAGTCCACTACTATCTGTTTGATGCTGACTTTTGTTTCAAAGATTTGCCTTACTTTCACACAAGAAATGTGAGTTAGCAAGGATTAATAAAGGTTAATAAACCTGGTAAAATTTAACCAACTTATTCTTTATTCCTTTGGTAAACCAAGGAAAATGAAAATCATAAGGATACTATTGATATTTTACTAGCGCTAATTGTAAAGGAATTTAATACATTTATATATTAACACTGTGGAAAAAAGCAATACTCACATAATAATCATCATTGATTTGCACCATAGGAGCATTCACACAAGCTCCAAGACATTCTACTTCAGTAAGAGTAAACATATTGTCGGTGGTAGTTTCACCAACGTTAATACCTAAACAAATAAAAAAAAATATATATATATATATATATATATATATATATATATATATATAATTCTGATTGTTAAAATCTTTCAGTTAGTTTCTTCACTTTGTGTTGTAATGGCTTCTACAGCTGTGAAGAGTTAAGTCCTAACGTATTTTGTGGTATGCATTTTAGTATACCTGCAACAATTATTGTTGTACCTCAGGTGGAAGGAGCGCATAACTGCTTTTTTCTACTTGATTGAGAATAAATTTCAATTGAAGTCTTTGATCAAGTGATTAATAATGGCATAGCATACATTATGCAGGCTGCATAGGGAGATCACTTCCTATACATGTGTTTACTGTAGTTGAAGATATATCATGATTCAGGAAGTGGGTGGCCAATTTAGGTACTGCATAGAGTGGCCTAAACCCACATTACACCACTAGATTAGTAGCACAAACATCCATTTGTTAATCAATTATTTCAACAGCAATCCATTCTATACATTATAGAATGAAAAAATAACTATACATTTAGTAATATTTTTTTTTTATTATAAGTAAGTAGTTTCATATTTTAATTATGCAAACTTACCAAGATTTTTCTTTATGGCTTCAAGGATTAAATCAGAGCCAATGCCACCTAGCATACAAGGAGTTGTGGTACATACCTGGACAAGGTTCTTGCCCACAGGTTCTCTAAGAATACAAGAATATCGTAAGTGTTAGAGAAAATATGAAATGCAATACATTTAATTATTATATTCTGGATAAAAGTATTTTAAATTAAAAAAATAAATATTTACTTGATTATATAAAGGATAGCAGTGCACTTGCCCTGACACTGAGAAGAATGAAGTATGCAAATAATATTACAAAATGACTGCTGAAAGAAAGGGGTTACCCAAAAAGAATCCAACAAAGGAACCAGCTAATGAGGTTGACTGTTGTAGAAAAGTCATTAAAGATATGAATGCAGGGAAAGCAACAGGTCCATCAGGGGTAGATGCTGAGGTGTTGAACAAATCTAGCAAAGTAAGATACATGTTAATTACTGTGACAGCCAATCAGATATTGTAGGGAGGTGTTATTCTCCATGGCTGATACAACAGAATACCTTGAACCACAGGTGCAAATAAGATTCTCCAAACATTAAACTGATAAACTAAGCAATGAAGCTGGAAGAAAGAATTATAACAAAACTCATGAGGGAGAGAACTACCTTAGATATGATGCAGCTTGAGTTTGTGCATTGTGAGACCCATTCAAACTATATACAGAGATGCTGTCAGTAAAATGAGAATTTATAACAACCTCATTTAGAAATTTTAGCATGTAGATTGGTGTCCATGAAAACTCATTTTTGAGTTCCTTCCTGTTTATTATTGTTCTTCAGGCAATAACAGGAGACTCAAAACTAGGTGTTGGTTTTTGGGAACTCCTGTCTGTTGATGACTTAGTTTTGAATGTCAAATCAGCCAAAGAATACGAGGAAAACCTCCAAATGTGAAAGCAGGATCCAGCATCAAGAGGCTAAAAAGGAAAACTTAAGAGATTCAAAAGTTTTAGCTACTAAGAGGAAATACAGAACTCTACTGCTATCTAGAAACTATTTCATCATCATTATCTTTTAACATCTACTTTGCCATGCAGCAGATTTCTTATAGCCAGATGCCCTTCCTGACACCAACCCTCAACTGTTCCCAAGATAATTCCTCATGGCCAAATATTTTTTTGCAGAATACTGCATGTATGACAGTGGCATTCATTTACATAATGTAAAGACAAAGAGATACATACATACATACATACATACATACATATATACAACAGGCTTCTATCAATTTCTATCAAAATCCACTCACAAGGTTTTGGATGGCTTCGCTTCAGTAGAAGGTGCCATGCAGTGAGACTGAACCTGAAACCATGTGGTTGGAAAGCAAACTCCTTAACTGCACAACCACATCTATGTCTGAACACCCAGTAAATAATTGGTACACAAAAGGTGCAATGATATCTTAGGGAAACAGACAGAGAGAAAATGGATTTCATATGTAGATGTACAGGAATAGCCAACAGTAAGAACATCCAAGAAATGAATTCTTTCAGTTGCTCAGAAATCTTGTTCGAAGTAGTTAATAGCTTGTTATCTAGGTGACCTAATCAGCTGTGGAGGTATGTATTACAAAAGTATAGAAGCTAAAGTAAAGACAAGGCGGAAAAATTTCAGGGAGTTATTACCTCTCTCCATATTAAGAATAGACTGTATGATGTTTGTGTACAATGTGTTGTTTTGTCTCCAGTCAGCCTTGATTGAGCAGACTCTTCCTCAAAGGTCTTCCAACCTTCACCATACCATTTCTTTTAGGGTTATCTAAGACTACATTATCTAATGTATTGTTTCCATTTTTAAAGACGGTGTGTGATTTGGAAGAATTTGGCTGCTGTTTTCAGCAGTTCAAATGACCACATAGAGGCCTCCACTTTGGTTTGTGCAAAGTGTGATATGATGATGATAATGGTTGGTAGGATTATAATGGAGTGTTATATTTAATACTTAGTAGATACGTATAATTTTCAATGCATTAAAGTTCTTTACCTGTTAAACATAGTGTAGAATGTAGCTACTTCATAGACTCTCATACGTGATATTCCCACCATGTCAGCTACTTTATGCATTGCTGAGATGGGAGTCCAACCTGTAAAAGAAGAAAAAAAGTGTAACAAGTTACAGAAGTTTAACAAGTTACAGGAGTTTAACAAGTTACATGAGGCAGCTTCTATGTGAGTGCTCAGCCAGTTAGAAACAACAATCAAACCTTTCATAACACTGTGTAACAAAACTTTTCATTTTTCTTGTGTGCGGTAAGTGTTATTTTCTATTTGCTTCATCTCAAAATCAAATGAAATGACAACTATTTCCTTCAAACTTTGCTTTTGTGACCTGGATATCAATGCTTTGAAACTAAACTATTTTTCATTACATTTCAGACATATTCAGTGCTGAGTTGTTGAAGCAGAAATATCATTGTAGCAAATATTGTGCACAACACCACAGATTTCCTTGTCAGTTGCTTGACATTAACCACTTGAGCATGTCCCTTTGTGGCTGACAATATGTGCATCTCTGATCATGAGTATGAGTAATGAGTATGTAGCATCATAACCATGTGTTGAGAGAGATTCTTTGGGGTTTGAATAAATGTAACAAAAGCAAAGTTTGAAGGAAATATTAGCCATTTTTCATACCTTTTCGGGGTGAGCAAATAAGATATAACAGTTGCTAGGACAAAAATCATGTTACACAGCTTAGTAGTACTTGTCATAATGACATTGATAAAGTAACACTAGATACACCAGGCTTGAATGATAAAAATGTGCTAAACAACGTTAGACATCTCACATTTAGGTCCTCCCAAATGAGATGGCACAGGATCAAAAAGAATGAAAATATGTGAAATTACAAGGTTTTCCATCCCAAATCAGCATGAGAAAGAAAATGAACACTGAAATGATGATAATGACATGGAATTTATATTTTAATCAAACAAGTATGCTTTTTATTGGGAGGTAATCATTGATTTAATCAGATATTTGATTAATTCATAATTAGTTGAATAAATCTCTCCATTTAAAATCTACCTACAAGTTAGAAATATACAAATATAACAGATTTTTAAATATTTTTTTACCCACCATATTGCCTCTGCGCAAGATCCAGAAGTGGAATAACAGCTGCAGCTTTATGGGCCTCAGGATAGTTGGAAATTATGGCTTCAGCTCTCTATAGAAAACAAAGAAATCAAAATATATAGTTTTTTGCTACTGTAAGTGCACTAAACTTCTAAAGAATGGAAAAAGATTTAAACAAAGAGCTTTACAAAGCTTGTGACACTTAATACTAATTTACACACAATCTAGCTACAATTTCATTTAAATTGTATTAACATTTTTGAGATAATCTAGTTTTAGCAGTAGTTCTTTGAATTAAAACTACCAAATGAAAATAGTTTCTGTCCAGCCAAGTATTTAAGATATAGTGAAATAAAAGTGAAGGAGTGTTCATCAGATTCTTAAAAGACATAATAAGTAATTTCAAAAGTTTTCCATATATTTTACTGCTATTCTACAATTATTATGCTTAGTGTCATCTACTTCTGATGAATAAATTTATAAATCTTTATAACATTATTTTGTTATACTAAAACTTTTGATTGCCTTTTTGTGTCAGTTAAAATTGTTTAAAGTATGACACTCAAACTTGTTTCATTATGTTAAAGATTTTGATCATATCTTCAATATCATTCTGCGGTTTAAAGTGAAAAAGTTCAATTTTGTTTCATGAGTTAAAGACTATATTTATGTCTTTGATTTCATCCCCAAGGCTATTAAAAGTATAACACTCAAACACATGTTATGACACACTGAATAATATTATAGATAATCTAACATTTTAAAGACAGTTTCTTTAAATTTTACACCACTGTTGAATTTGACTTCTTAAAAGCATATCCTTTAATGCTTACTACAGATGTTTGATGCAGCAAGAATTTACCTTACTTACAAAATATATCTCTAGAAAAAACGTACTTTTACAAGTAATTATGAATTAGCTAATATCAAACTATACTTACAACAGTAAGTAATGATTTGAGGCAAGCAGGTTTCACACTTTTACCTATTGGAACTAGTAAAAGTGCATAACTCTGAAAAAACTTTTGTTAGTGCATAGCTGTTTGAAAGGTAAAATTCCCATTGAAATCAGTGAACAAGAAAGTGGATATACAACATCTAAGTTTGGAACAGAACTGTTTTGTTGGGCCTCCTCCAAGACTGGCTGAGAAAAGAAAGAGACCATGACTTACTGGTTTGCCTCAGAGTAGGCATCTAGTGTAAATACTTGTAACAGACTGGACTTTATAACAAGGCCAGATTGGGGAGGTTGGTGGGGAGGATGTTAAATCAGGCAATGAAGTGAGTTTTCTACTAAAACGCAGGTGTGTAGAATTTTGCTCTATAGGGCTTCACATAGTTTCTGTCAGTCTAGTTTCACTTGTTTGATCAGTCCAAGAATATAGTAGAAGACACTTGCCCAGGAGGAGTCGAACCATGAAACACAAATTTTAGTAACATGGCCATGCCAGGATCATTCTGAGGAATGATTTTTAAAAAGTCTAGTAGGATACACAAAGGTTATGGGTACTACTCCTCCTTTCTGACTAAACCCTAAAAAACAGCAAATAATCTATATAAAAAATACTTCATCAACAGGAGAATTCAAGTCTATCTTCCTAAATGAAAATATGTTTACTAACTTATTGACAACATGACAAGAAAATACATTTCATATGTTTTAAATGTAAGCTAAATAAATGATGATAGTCCTCTAGAAAAAAGAATATATTAATTGTTAAAAGTTAAAGCATTTATTATAACAAGATACCTACCTTCAGATTTTCTGCAGTGAATTCAAATGGTGTTTGGGGATTATTATAGCTGCTGTCACGGTGCTAAAACAATTTGAAAATAAAATATGAAGTTTAAGATGGTACTTAAAGTCTTCTATTTAAAACAACAGTTATAATTAAACATTATTAGCATATGAAAATATGCCAATTGCAAGATATGAGAAGGGACCTTAAGTCTTTCTCATATAGAACAGTCTCTCTAGTGCTAAGGACATAAAATACACTCATTTTATCAATATCAAAGTTGGCTAGTTTTCCTTGTTACTATCTGTGCTAGATAACAGAGACTTTGATGATCTATCAGACCCTTGCCAACAGGAAAATGGATGAAAAATGATAATAAATCATTATCGTTTAATGTCCACTATCCATGCTGGTATGGGTTGGATGGTTTGACTGAAAACTGGTAAGCTGGGGGCCTGCACCAGGTTCCAATCTGATTTGGCAAGGTTTCTACAGCTGGATGCCCTTCCTAATGCCAACCACTCCAAGAGTGTAGTGGGTGCTTTTTACATGCCACCAGTGCATGTGCCATTGATGTTACACCAGCATTGGCCACAACTATGGTCTCACTTGGTTTGAGAGTTCAACACAAGCATGGTATATCGCCAAAGGTGTTGGTCACCTATAACGGCCTCCATGAGGCCCAACGCTCAAATGATGCTTTTTACGTGTCACTGGCAACACTGGCATTGGCCACAACACTGGCATTGGCATTGGCCACAACTATGATCTCACTCAATTCAACAGGTCTCCACAAGCACAGTATATTGCCCAATGATTGAAAGGTGCTTTTAACAGGCCAGTTACTTGACACTGGCATTGGCCACAACTATGATCTCACACAATGAATGAGCTAAGATTAAGCTTAATGTGGTGAGTTGAGATTGTCATTGTATGACATGATGTGATTCAATATAATCCTGTTACTATACAGCATAATCATTGGAAAAGAGAAAACTTACCACGAACAGAGCATCACTACTTGCAGGTGTAGTTCGGTGAAGACTGCGCCGGGCATGGTGACTCTTAAAATTAAAAATAGTCATTTTAAATTTATTTTCAATTGCTTAGATCATTAATTTCATTTATATTTCAAAATTTAGGTGACAAACAATCTAATTATAATCTTGTTAAATGTTACATAAATGATTTTCATATAGATAAGATGCGTTCTTTTAAAATCATACCAGCAAAATTTCTCAGAAATTACACCTTACCATCTTAAAAAAAGTAGAAACTATTGGGTATCGTAGACATATACAACATTTGAGAAGTGAGCAGTTGATTGCAATAGGAACAATTTCGAGCTAAATAACAACAAACTTAATCCATAGTACATTTGCTTCATTCAGCTTATCAGAAAGTATGCTATCTCTAGTTTAATGGTTGACATTAGGTCATTTATATATATATATATATATATATATATATATATATATATAT
>NC_068981.1:57655914-57657956 GCF_001194135.2 Octopus bimaculoides | reverse complement strand
TTTTTTTTTTTTTTTTTTTAGTTTTATATAATCTTAATCTTAATCTTATTTCGGCCAGAGTTCTTTCGTTACACTTCTGTGACCTCATCAGTGGTCCTTTATATGTCTTTTTTTTTTTGCAGTACAAACAGAAGAAACAAATACCCAATACATAAGGTGGCTTCGAAGAATGTATAAAAGAAAACTTGTAATGTCTACAGAGAGAATCTTCACTTCGTACATATCTCGGGTACTTTTTTTTTTTATTAAAAACCAAAAATTATTTTTCAGTAATAACGATATTTCTGTTCTTGAAAACATTCTGTAGTTTATTGTTGATTTCAATCATAAGCATTTTGTAAACGTGAAGAAATGCTGTCATGCTTTCATTTGACAATGTTTTTTGGCACTACTTAAATACAGAGGTCCCGACGCATCGACGTAACGATGTTTGTACAGTGCACACTCGTTAGAGTTAGGGTTACGTAGATGCGTCGGGACCTCTATTTAAGTAGTACCGCTTTGTTTTTTTTTTTATTTTTAAGGGAAATGATTACAGTCGATAAAATTCTAAACAATCTTTCTCTTAATTATTTTATTTGGGGTATAAAATTAACTGTTAATGTTTACAAGTACACCGGTACGAAAAATCGTAAATCTTAGGCAAGAACACATGAATCACTGTTTTCTTAAACATTGTATGAATGATGATATTACAGCACTTGTGAGTCTTTTAAGAGAAAAAAGATAGAGACAAAACATCTGCGTGTCCAACATTTTGTTCAAATATAGTGAGCTGAAAATTCGTGATATAAAGTATTATATAAACAACAGCCGACAGTTGTATTATACACGACATTGTCTACTTCTGTGAAGGACACCTTGATCAATGAATATATACAAAAGAGTTAATAAGAATTGTTATTGAGGAAACGAAATAAAAATTCATCCTAAATGAAACACTATATTTATTTGTACCATATCAATGCGAAAAAAATAGGTAAATGTTCTTACGAAAGTTGGCAACAGTCGACGACAGACGAGACTGGCTAACCTTTCCATCTTCAACACCGAGTCAAGAAAATGCAACTATTAAGCAGAAAATTATAGATTTGAAAATATATTTCTAATAGAAATAACATCATTCAATTTGTGTTTAAAAATATATCTTAACATGGAATTAAATTTTAAATTATTTTTCTTTGGTTGAATTTAAAATTTATAATTGGAGTGAAGTTGTGGGGAAAAAAATATTAATTCCGCATTGAAGTTACTATGGTAATTACAGTTCCCATTTCTGTCGCTTCCAATATAGTGGCTTTTCTCAAAGATGTCCAAGCCAAGAGATAAATATAAACTTACATGGAAAAATACTCATCCAGTTTCGATAAAGATCAGACTATTGAAAGTCGATGTTTATAATGTCTATGTTTCGTTGAAAATGAAAATTTCAGAACTCAAAGATCATTTGGAATTAGTTACTGGAATACCATACAGTCTACAAAAACTAAGCTACTTGGATGCAGGTAAAATGATTAAATTCAGTGCGTGAGTTAATTGAAACTTCACTCTAGTATAAGTGTATGTCGTTTTAGAGTTGATTCAACCTTCTCTTCGAATAAATAAAGTGTTTAATCATAATTTATAGGGATAAAATCTTTAATGTATTAAATGCGTGTGACACCTGGTTTCGAGAAGCAAAATTGGGAAGTATTGACATTTAAAAACTTCTAGTATCCTTCTGTCACAATCATATTTTAACTTACCTAAATTTTGTTTATGCCTAAACACTTCTTGGTGCTAACATTTCATTTGGCATAACTCCAGATTTCTGCACCCCCGACTTTGGATGATTATAACTTTCAGAAAAGTGGATATTTTTTAATGAAATTTTCTACGAATATGTTTTATATCAAGTAGATTCCGAATATACAAAATTTTGTGGGGAAAGTGTTTTAGGAGGGGGTTGAGGTGGGGAATTTCGAAAAATTCACCGGAGTCCAATTCGTCTTAACTTTCAAGAAAATGGATATTTTTTAATGAAATTCCCTACAAAGAAAAAA
>NC_068981.1:57646466-57654995 GCF_001194135.2 Octopus bimaculoides | reverse complement strand
TTTTAAGCAGCTTGACCATCATCTCATTGACATTTATGATATTCAGTGAATTTCAATTGTTCTTAAAAATACCATCAGATGACTTAACTTAGATAACTTAGTTTGGTTTTGGTTTTGGTCATTATAGGCCCAGGCCATGACTAACTCAATAGCACCACCTGGAAAAGTCTTTTAGCTAATTATTTTGGGACACCATGAACCACTCAAGTAGAGAGTTGTTGTTGGTTGAGATGTATCCAGGTGTATGTGGTTTATCCAGTATTTCCTGAAGGAATTTGTCCAAGTACCATTTGAAAGTTGTGGGGTCTTTAGGTACTTTAATTTCTTTCGGGATAACATTGAAAAGAGCAAGACCATTTGCACTGAAGAAATTGTGTCACAATGTTCTTATGTGTAGGGGATGCATTGCATGGAGGCCTAGTTTTGGGTGAATTGTAAACATAATATCGATATCATTTGGATAATATTGGTGGAATATTTTCCACATGGTGCAAGTAATATATCGCTCACAGTGGCATTGCAGAGAATAGTTTCAGCTGTTTAAGTCAAGCCCAATAATCAAGTCCCATCATGCCATTTATTTTTTTAGTGATTGATCTTTGTGGTGCTTTGATCCTCATTATGTCTTGTTTTTTGTAGGGGGACCACAATGGGCAGCAGTATTCGAGGTGGGACCTAGTGAATGTGGAGAGAAGGATGATGATTTCATGATCCCTAGATAGAAAAGTTCTGAGGATCCTTGAGCACATTCTGTGGGCAACATCAACTTTTTTGTTGATGTGCACACTCCAGCTAAGGTTGCTGTTGATAGTTACACCTAAGTCTCTGATATTATCCGATGGTTCAAGTAGGTCTCCTGATGGTAGTGTATATGGTTGTTTGAGTGTGCCCTCTTTTCCAAAGTGGATGAGCTCACATTTTTCTTCGTTCAAATGCATATTGTTTTTTTGTGCCCACTGGATTACTGCACATAGGTCCAATTGAAGCATCGCTCCTTTAATGACTTTCTGGAGCTTAGAGTCATCTGCAAATATTTTAATGGTGTTATGTTCAATGGAATCTGCAATGTCATTGATATAGACAATAAAAAGAAGTGGACTCAGCACAGTACCCTGCGAGACTCTGCTGATGACTTTTGCTGGTCTTGAGTGGATGCCATCAACCACAACATGCTGGGTCCTGTTTGTTAGGAAATACCTAATCCATTGAAGTAGCTTTCCACCGACTCCAGTGTTGGATAGTTTCTTTAACAGTATATTGTGGTCGACTCTGTCAAAGGCCTTGCGAAAATTCAAAGTATATGACATCTGCGCTAGAGCCCTCAGTGTATTTAAGATGTCATCAAAATGGTGGAGGAGATGTGTTAGACAATCCCTCCCAACACGAAAGCCATGCTGGTTGCAATTTAGGAAATGATTTTGTTCTAGGAAGACTGTTATTCTTGATCTCAACACTCTCAAATACTTTGATATGTGAGGTAAGTGACATTGGACGGTAGTTTACAGAGAGTGATTTATTCCCCTTTTTAAAGATAGGAACGGCTGACTGGGAGAGAAGGTTTTGAGAGATAAAACTGGTATCTAGTAATTTCTTCCAGAGATTTGCAAGAGGAGCTGCAAGTTGCTGTCTGTATTCCTTCAGCACTCTAGCAGGGATCCTGTCTGGACCCACTGCTGAATGAGGTTCGATTTCTTTTATTGCTGCTAGGATATTGGTGGCATTGAAGGTTATGTCGGAAGGACATGTTGAGGATTCAAAGAAGCAAAGCTGCATGAGTCTACTGAATCAGGGTCACTGAAAACAGAGCAGTATTGACTTTGCAGGATCTCAGCCATGTCTTTGGCATTACTGTGAGGGATGCTGTTTCCGTCAACCAGTGGGCCGATAGAGGAAACTATGGTTACCTTGTTTCAGTAAACATAAAATACACATTAGTAATTTATATGGTAACAAAACACAAATGTAATTACAATTGCAGACAAGTTTTATTTCAACATTTCAAGCACTGGAGAGTAAGCTTACAGTATATACCTGGTCACAAAGATATCAACATAGAATACCAATTTTGATCTTTGATTATAGCTATACCTCTGCTCTTAGTGTCTCCCACAAACAAAACCTAGATATTTTAGGCTGTCTACTTACTTAGACAATATTTTACCCTTTTTGGCATCACCTCTGGTGGGAGTGTCTCATTCCATTGTCATTTAAAACTATATATCTCAAGGAAACGTGTCATTCATAAACTATTTGCTGATAGCTAAAAGCTGTAAACTACATTGTAAATGCCATGCCAAACAGTTTCTTGTGACATATGGGAGCATGCACTTTCTTCATATAGCTAAGATTGCAGCACAAATATTTAATTTTTCTTTTGAGAGACAATTAATATGTCATCATTGAATAGTTTTAGGTATGGTAAAAATACATTCTGTACAAAAATTCTGTTCAGATATATGGATCAAAGTACCTGCCATATGCATGTGTTTATAAAACCTGCTAACTACTTGTTAGCTTGCTAAGTAGACAAACCATTACTTTCTGAGTCTCTACAATCACTTTCCAATCAATTAAATAGACACATCTATTTCTACAACTATTATTACAATACTTCCCTGAATGGCTCACCTAAACCCATTCTTTATACATTACTCTCCTCCCATTTATCTTATCTTACATGCCACTGTAGTCTTCTACATACCATTCAAAATATTGACAATTATTTTGATGGAAGAGAGAGAGAGACAAGTGCATGAAATTGATTTACTTTAGGACATTGCATAATCTACAAGTTCAAAACAGTGTCCACTATAGTTAATTGCAAACGAGATGAAAATGAGACACAGTATGACCTAGGTCAGTGTTTGTAGACTGATGAGTTAAAGCTTACTTAATATCTGCTCAAATTATTTTTATGTAATCTAGAATATATTAAAGAAGAGGGTGCATCATCCTCAGTATGTCAGATGTATTCTAATGTATGTTGTCTTTAGGTTTTATGGACATTCAGTAAAAAAAAAAATGTGTTGTGTTAAGACTTCTGTTAGCTTTACTTTTTTTGGCAAGAAGCAGGTGAAATATAAACTCTTTAATTAAAAAGTCAGTCTATCTCAGGTGATAGACATACCCTGAAGATCTGATATTTATTCTGAAAAACACAATTAAGTAAACTATACAAATATACAATGGAATACCTGCAGTGCAGGTTTGATTTTCAATTGTATAGTAGTTGACCTGATCTCTTTTTTTTTTTTTAAAGTTAGTCAAAGAAAAGAGGGCAGTGCTCATGTCCTTTGCAAGTTGTGCCAAGTTTTGTATCTGCAGAGAAAAAAATATAGACAAGTAATGAATTCCAGAGAGTAATGGGTAATGAGAGTAATGAATTCCAGGGAGTTTCAGTTCTGGGACAGAATAATTAACTGAAGTGCTTTGTGCAGAAAATAAGAAGTGAAAAACAGTAGGGGGAATGAGTGGAGGAGATATGAGTAAATCATTTTGGCCGAGTTGATGGGAAATGTAGGCAAACCAGTTCATAAGAACACAGGCAGAGAGAAGAAACAGTGCATCTCTGAACTTGGAGCTGTAGAGGATGAAGTAAAGGACTTTCTTTTTCTAGAACATGTCACAATTATATCTTTGCACTGTTGAAAGAGACTAGATTGAAGGTTGTTATTTAGGACTCAATTTATGGAGGTAATGTTGGTTTGTTGTAAAGTATGTGGGTTACTGATTAATTAACTCCAGGTCATTTCTAGGGCTAGTCAGGTTGGCCAGACCTAAGATCAAAGGCATTATAGTAAGGAATATCTCATCTTTTCAAAGATAGTTAATTTCATATGTCACTATGTTTCTCTTTTTCTTTGATACCTGCTAGAATGTAATATTTACCTACTTACATGCATCCATCCATGCATGCTAAGCAAGACCAAGACTGAAGACATCAACTACGTTATTGCCAACTGTGAGAGAATATTTTCCAGATATCATCTTCCCATGAGGCATGGTGTGGTGGGCAGAACAGTTTGGACTAGGATAACAAAAAAGAAAACATCCACAAATGAAGTTGACCTTATTGAGACTAATGGGTCAATAAGATATTGACAGAATTTAAAAATTAAAACAGCAACTAAGTTAAAACACAACCAGCCAGATATTATTGTGTGTGACTGCAAGGAAAAGATGTGTTCCATTGTGGAAATCAGCTACCCCCAGGACTCAGCGTGGTTAGAAAATACAAGAGAAAGAGAACATCTATGGACCATTGATAAAGAGTTTGCAAATCTAGTGCTCAGGATGCACTTTCAGATTCATAACTATTATTATCGGAGCAGGAGGATACATCCCAATCCACCTAAAGCAAAGTATGGCTGATCTTGGATTCTTTGGAAGAGTATTCAACTCTTTAATTTGTACACTACAAATGATCACAATATCTGGGGTAATAAAAATTTGTAAGGATGATAAACAAAACAAACTGCTGTCCTTCATAACCTTGCAACCAAGTAGGTGGCCTGTCAGATTTTATTCTAAATTACATACATACATATACACACACATGCATGCACACACGCATACACATATACACACATACAAACAGACAAACAGTTTGAATATAAAATTATAAATTAAAAACAATGTTGTGGCGAAGCAAAAATGCCAGGCGATTTCATGCAAGATCAGACTTTTCTAAGCAGAAAGTGAAATCACCTAATCATCATTTGACTGGAAATGTATAACCAGACATCATTTGTACTGGAGTTTCAAAAATTAACATCTGGTCAGGTAGAAGGGTAAAAGCAAAGCAAACTACTTGGCTGCAGGAAGCTGGAAAATGAAACCTAAGAAAACCTTTAATTTATCAAGAGACATTTTGGAAAAGGCTTTCAAAGTTATTTACCCTGGTATGAAAAAAGTTATATTGTAAAGCAAGTGGATGGAGGAAAAGGCAATGTTAGAGTATTACATGTACGTATGTGTACATATGAGAGGTGTTTAGGGATAAGGAAAAGAATGTCTGAGAGTGTTGGAATGGAATAAATTACACCAATCTCAACTGCTTAGTAGGACTCAACCAGTTTAGACTATATTCACATTTGTGGAAGCAAGGCATAAAAATATCCTTTTTGGAATTCAGTAAACTATCCAGATGAAGAGAATTGTTCAGGACCATCCACTTCCCTACCAAACAGAGTTTGCAACTCTTGCTGCTGTTAAAATGCAGCCTGCATTTTCCAAGCAGTGATAAACACAAACACATAGACATGCATACACATTCATACACACACATGTATTTCAGTCATCATCATCATCATCATTAGCACACTGGGCGAAATGCTTAGCAGTATTTCATCTGCTGCTACGTTCTGAGTTCAAATTCCGCCGAGGTCAGTTAAATAAGTACCAGTTACACATTGGGTTGATGAAATCAACTAGCTCCTTCCCCCAAATTTCAGGCCTTGTACCTTTAGTAGAAAGGATTATCATTTCATGTCCATCTTCTATGCTGGCATGGGTTGGATGGTTTGACAGGATCTAGTGAACTGGAAGACTGCATTAGGCTCCAGTATTTGTTTTGACATGATTTCTACAGCTGGATGCCTTTCCTAATATCCTTTCTACTAAAGGCACAAGGATGATAGGCAAAGTCAACCTTGGTGGAATTTGAACTCAGAATGTTCACACAGACAAAATATTGGCACTAGTGAGGTTGCTGATTAACTCGCAAGACAAAGAAAATGACTCTTCAACTGAATGGGATTGCAGTAGACAGGGAAGTGACTCTATGCCCAGTGTTGAGATGCTGAAGTATGACAGATGAACGGGCACAGGTGTCTTGCTGTAGAGGAGATACATGGTTGCCTTGTGTTATATAAGGGTGGAAGTAACTGGAAAGAAAACTGATAGTGATGAAGTGTCAGAACATACTTTCAAAATACAAGAAGGTGAGTATAAGAAAGAATAGACAAGGGATTAGGAAGAGTGAGTGGTTAACTCCACTAGTGTGATGTGAGAGGAGGAGAGAAATAGATGATTAGAGTTCAGGGTGTATATGTCAATAATATTAATACACTTAGTTTTGTTTGTTTTGTACGTACCAGTAGTGTGTGTTACACTTCAAAAGAAGAAGTGAGAGAGAGGAAGTAAGAGAGAGTGAATGAGACATTGAGTGGTGATGGTGTTCGTTTTGTGTTATATAATTGTTTCAGAGAGGAAGTAAGAGAGAAAGAGACAGTGAGTGGTGATGGCGTTCGTTTTGTTTTTAAATGTTTATCACATCACAAGAAAAGTAGATACAGAGATCAAAAGAAAAGTTGATACATACACACATTGTTAAATTAAAAGTGGGAGAGAAGAGGTACACAGAGGAAGTGAAAGAGATAGATACATAGATCAAAAGAAAGTTGATACATAGATATTGTTAAATCAAAGACAAATAACTACAGCAAATATTGGATGTCACTTTCACTTTTCATTACCACATGAGGATAAAATTAACTTGCAAGTGGCTGAGTACTCTACAGACATGCATACCATTAATGCATCCATCCATATGTACATATGTACATATAGTGATCAAGAGTTGGTATGTCCAAAATAAAGAGTGTGCTTATACACTATGAATATAAAGGCAAATTATAGTAGTTACATAAACATATTAGATTGTAAGGCAGAAGAATGATTACTACAATTTCAAATACAGATTGGGAAAACCTGAATTATTTTGGGATCAGATGGTCTATCTCTTATGGTGGCAATCGAAACAATTGTCATGGCTAGCCGAAGGTCCTTGTTCCTTTATCTAATATAAGAAATATAGACAAAGTAAGGTTCATCCAATATGGTATTATCATTTCTACCCTCAGTGCTTAATAAAAGAGTTACTGGTAGATGCTTTTGTATAAAATAATTTTGATAAAATATTAAAAATAAAGTTGTTCTTTTCTAACCACCAGTGAGGAATACATTTTTCTGGGAAGTTATAGTGAGGCCTGGGAGAAAATAGGTTGGAAACACTGGCCTAGATTTTACACCCAAGAGCAGCAGACTAATATAATTAATAGGGGAGGGATGAGAGATGGAAAAATAATGGGTGGAGGTAGAAGGCCAAAGATCGCAGGAGTTGGTGGGAGAGTGAAAGACACAATGATGGAGTTGGAGTGGTTAGACGTACATAGGTTTGAATGAAGTGAATGGCAAAAATGTCAGAGTGATTGATGGTAGTATGAAATGGTGTTCTTAATGAAATATGGGTGTTAACAGGAAGTGTCTCTAAGGAAAGGGAGTGATACTGGCAGCATAGAAAGGGTAGTCAGTGGATAATATGAGTGGTGTGAAGAATAAGGGGATAGATGTCAAGAGGCAGTAGTTCAGAGAAGAGGGAAAGATAATTAGTAGCACAAGAGAGGATGATGGTACATGTAGTTCTGCTCTTAATTGATTACAGAATAATGCAGTTGTTAGAAGAGTGATGGAGGGATAAATGATAGGAAGATATACCCCTTTTTATCTTGAATGAAGAGAACTGAATAGCTAACACTAAATCAAACACAAACCAAGATCTAACTGAAATGGTTAAACTAATTTGCATATTGTTCATTTACTGGCAGTATAATTAAATGATTAATAAATATTTTATATATTGCATATTGCAATATGTAAACAATAGGGTTACTGGTTCCAAATTTCCAACTGGCCACCCCTTCGTTCACTGCATTTCTGATAATAAGAAAACTCAGTGGGGAAAAAATATCTCCAGGAACTTCATAAAAATATCATTTTTCTGTTTTCCTCCTTGTTCTTTATATCTTTCCTTGAGGTACACAGGTGAAAGATGTACATGCACAAACACACACGCACACACACACACGTATGTTTGTGTGTGTGTATAAATATTATGGGTTTTTGACTATCAAATGCCGCTTACAAGGTATCAGTCAATCTGAGGGTATTTGCCAAATGTGCTGTGTTGTGAGATCAAACCTGGCACCATGTATTTTCAAAGTGAACTGCTTAACCACATAGTCATACAAACAGATAGAATGACATACGTTTACACACATTTAATAAATATAATTTCCTTGCAACAATTGATAAATATCAACTCTTTCCATGGCTTCTTCTTTAAAGTTACAATGTAGTAGTGGTAACTAACATTCCCTGTATTTTATAGAAAAGACTCTGAGTCTATTTACTGACACTCTTTTTATCTGTTTACCTGTCCAATGCAGCAGATTTGTTGGATGACACAACCCTTACAGAAAACCGTATTCTTCCTAAAACAGAAGTAGATCTTGATGTCTGGACAATATGGAGAGAGTTTGTAAAAGCAGCAATTAAAGGTGATGTTTATGAGGTTTGTAAATGCCTTAACTTTTATCTGGCTTGTCCCTCCTCAGATTAAGAAAAGAAGGAAAAAAAAGAAACATTTGTCTTCTTTCTTTATTGCATGATTCCAAACGTTCTATGGTTTCTAAAGGTTTGAAGTTTTCTTTTATTCTGAAAAAAGCTCATTATATATATATATATATA
>NC_068981.1:57629622-57646070 GCF_001194135.2 Octopus bimaculoides | reverse complement strand
TATATATATATATATATATATATATATATATATATATATATATATATATATATATATGAGTGTGTGTGTGTGCATGTGTGTATAATTGTGTGTCTGTGTTTGTCTCACCATTGTCGCTTGACAACCAATGTTGATGTGTTTACGTCCCCATGACTTAGCTGTTCAGCAAAAGAGACTGATAGAATAAGTGCCAGTCTTACAAAGAATAAGTCTAGGGACAATTTCTTTGACTAAAAAGGTTGTGCTCCAGCATGGCCACAGTCAAAATGACTGAAACAAGTAATGGCACTAACAGTTAAGAACTGAATTAAATGTTTCATGAGTTTTACATACTTTATTTTTCCAAGATTGATAAAATAAATACCATTTGTAATATAGTAATAATATTCAGTTGACTATATTCATTTCCCCTATAAAACCTGTCATGTACTAAATCATGAAAAAAAATCCATATACTGTATACTTTTTTAGCATTGGTATATTGAATTAATTTAAAGTGAATAATGTAAAGTGTATATCTTAATATATGACTACTAAGGCGGTGAGCTGGCAGAATCGTTATCACACTAGGCAAAATGTTTAGCAGCATTTTGTCCCATCTTTACATTCTCAGTTCAAATACTGTCAACTTTGCCTTTCAATCTTTCAGGGTTGGTAAAATATGTACCAGTTGAGCACTGGGGTTGATTTAATCAACTTACTCACTCCCCCAAAATTGCTGACCTTGTGTCAAAATTTGAAACCAATATATGTAAGATTTCTAAGGTAGTGACCTGGCAGAATCATTAGAATGCCAGGCAAAATACTTAACGGTATTTCATCCATCTTCACTTTCTGATTTCAAATTCCACTTCTCATCTTTTCAGGGACAATAAAATAAGTACCAGTTTAACTCTGAGCTTGATGTAATCAAGTCCTCCCCCCTCCAATTGCTATCCTCATGCCAAAATTGAAACCAGTGTATATAATTACTAAATCCTATATAAGAGAATTAAGAATAAAGAATAAAACTTAGAACTTTGTTGTATCTGGGGAGAATCATTCTGTTTTAATGCACATTGGTTCAATTTCCACTCATTTTTTAGTGTTTTTCCTAAAATTTTCATTGCTTCTTGCAACCTCTTATTAGAAATATTTTTTTCCTTGGCAGTGACCAGTGGCATAGCTAATGTGGATCAAGGGGAGAGGCTGCTCCCTCTGAACATATTTTTCAAAATTGGCATCTTTTTCAACAAATCTTTAAAATTCTCTCGTTGTTTATATCAGTAGCTGTAAGTTTCATACATAATGACATTGTTCCTGAAGCATGAAAGTAATGACTGTAGAATACAATTTTGTATATTATAACTAATGAAATATTTTGTGTTATATAAGAGAAATGAGTTAAAAATTGTTTGGTATGTGTCACAACACCATTTTTTTTATGTGCTCATTCCCGTTAAATTTAGAACCTGGCTACACCTCTGATGGTGACTATAAATAGAGATAAGCTGCATCTGTTATTTAGTTTTAATTTCAAAGGAAGATATAAATGTTGCAGTTTTCTGTTCCTTCCCATTTAAATCTTTGTATGTATGAAAGAAGTTAAAGTAAATTATAGGTGTGATTTGCTATCTTTTTTGAAAGGTTTTCAGATTAGGAGTAACTCATGACACTCAATTTGAAGCACCTACAAGTCAATATATATTAGCTATGGAAGAAGATGTTCGAAGAGACTGGATTGACTTCAGAGCTTTCGTTGCTTTGTGTATTGGAGCTAATCGAGGTTTCCTGTCACTTTGCAAAGAACTGGTTGCTCATGGTAAGAATGGAATGCTATTTAGAATATTCAACATTATACCTTACATATTAATAAATTCTGGAGTGTAAATAAATCAAGATAATATAGAGAAAAAAGTACTGGCGTATGTGGTTGAATGCTGAATAAGAGTTCACTCCCTTAGACTTTTTTTTTTTCGCATCTAATCAAAACCAAAAATCAAGTGAGGAATTGTGTTTACTATCCTTATTAAATAGTTGCTGGTTCTTTCAGTTCATAATCATCACCATTAACATTTTAACATCTGTTTTTCCCACGATGGAATGTGTTAGACATACATCTACTGCACAACATATTAATGACTGTTTCAATCTTTCATCTTCTGTGAGGTTCAATATCCTGAGATGTTTCCTTACCACATATTACCATGTTTTCTTTTCTTTGGGTACCCTTTACTGATTTGGGCTGAGTATCTCAAAGCTAACATTACGCATTCAACAGATATGTTTTACTCATTTCTCTCTATCCCCACCGATCTTCTATGATCAATGCTCATGATTTACTAGTATCCTTGCTACACAATTTTTTGCTATTATTTCTTGGAATGCTGCTTAACCCTTGTAATCCTGTCCATCGCATTGCCTGCTTTTAGTTGCAGCCTTGTTCTTTCTACTGAAGTGGTCAATAACTTGAAACTGCTTGTCACTTAGAAATTCCCAACTTCTATATTGTAATCTATTCTCTTTGCTATTGAAATCATCTTCAACAGGAGCTGTTTGGAAATTTTGCTTTTGTGCATACCCTCCTATTCCTTATATTAGGCTGGGTTTCTGAATGTGTTTGGTCCTCAGCCTTAATTTGATAACCATTAATCTTTTTTCCTTCTACTTAGAAGAAGTGCCAATGATCTTTTCAGGCTCTCCCAAATTAGTGAGATTGATGTTGTTAAGGCACAACTTGAATATTTGCAAATAAAAACAGGAATGGGGGAGGAAACTGAAAACTTCACTGGAATGCTTGTTAGCATCCCATGTTATCTGGTAAATATAAAGCTAACCTAGCTCTTAAACCCACTGGCTAGTTGCTTTACCAAAGTTTGTTTTGTTAGGTCATTTGCACCACAGAACTCTTGAAGTGTTGATCCTTCCTTGACCAAGATTTTTGTAATATGACTATTGCCTCCATGTGTACCAGTATATTCTAGATAATCATTAAAATCAGAAGCTATGTTGACAATATCATTGTCATGAGTTCTCAAGGTAGCTTGCATGGTTGTTTCAGTAATTTTGCTCATCTCTCAATTTTACTTGTAAAGTACAAGTAGAGAAAACAGTTGCTATCATACTGTATAATAGTACTTTGAGTTTACTTACTCATTCTGATGATTTCAATTAACATTTATCTACTTCTCTGCTTTGAGTATACATACATCATCAGTGAAACCAGTGCTTTTGCTTCCTTGTGTGTTTAGGTGAAGTACCTTTCCCATGTCACTTTTTGCACACAACATGCATCCAACTATTTCTATTCTAACATCTTAACTATCTCCCACCATTCTATCCTTCATTTTTACCAATATCAACAATGGCAAGCTTGGAATGTAGATTCTGAAAAGAAGACTTGATAATAGTCAAGAGACTTTTCACATCAGGCACTATCCCTTTGTGCATAGTACTAATGTATCTGATATCAGTTCTGTTAACACAATTGCTGTTACAAACTGTAATCTTCAGTTTCATGATTTTAAGCAAAGATTTCATGACTAGCTGCCTTTCTTATCAACAACTGCTAGCAGCACTAGATACATGCTTTCTTGCCTTGCAAGATTAAGGCCCTTCTCCATCTTATATCAGTTCTAGTCCAGAATATCTCCTTTCCTAGATGGATTGTCTTCACTGTGGTTATGGTGCCACACAGCTCCTTGTCATTAGAATTAAAGTTCCTTTTACACTCCTGGGTTTCATTGTAGTATCCAACTTCCTTATTGTAACTGTACTGGGTGGATAGAAAGGCCACTTGCAAGTGGGAGAATAAATTCTATGAAGTTAGTGACCTTTATAATTTCATATGAATATAATGATCTTCGTATAGAGCTCACCTACCATGAAATCTTTAATTCTCTTTAGTTTCCTTTTGCTATTTCTTGATGTTATTATGGTTAGACAGAAGTTTTTTATTCTTTGAATTGAGGCTGAGAACTTCTTACTCAATCATTATCCATCCATCTTCTCCTTCCACGCTATTCCTGGGAGGATTGTGGGAGAAGAGTCTTCAGGCACCTCCTCCATAAGGTCCTATCAGAAGCATCTGTCATTAGACTTTCTGACTAGATCCCAAAGCATGACCAACTGAGACTATGGATATTATTCAGCCATCTCATTCTTGGTCTATTACTAGGTCTCCTTGCCTGTTAACTCAGATTAAAGGATTTATCTTGAGATTTTTTTTCTGTGACATTCTAATCACATTTCTATGTACCAGAGCATAAAAAGTGATGTACCAGAGCAGAAAAGTGATGGGTCAACCTGGAGAGATACCCTGATCTTCAAGCTACACACCCTGTCAAGTACTGTTACTTCAGAGACCATTCCATTCAGAGAACCTCATTTTGGTTACTTATATTCATGATCATACTCTTTCAGTTATTAAACCCTCATTACTCTCTTTATAAAATTACAAATACACAACTGAAAGATGCACAGAAGGAAATGTTAAGCATGGATATATGTTCTAATAAAAATACTGAGGTATAAGAACACAAGAATTACAGAAATGATATAAAGAGAAAAACAAGAGAGGACCTTATAAAAATGACTTAATTTAAAAGTGGATTGATTCAAATAATAATTTTACATTAATTGTCAAAAAATCAGATAGCTGAGAGAGAGATGATGTAGATTGTTAAGCTCCATTCTAAAATTGCTCAATTTATGGTGTATCCAACTATCTATTACTGATATTCTTTGTGTTACATAAACTACTGGGATGATTTTTTAATCAGTGATGTATTTCATTTACCATATAAAATATCTGGAAAATATTCTGCTCATCCTAGTAAAGTTGAGAAGAAAACAAAGATTGTTTCATTTAATGCAAGTAAAAATTATTCAAAGAGTAAATTAGTGACATTCAGGTTTTATAATTAAGGATCATTTAATAGAAGTCAAGATGAAGATTGTCTGAAGATTATTTATCAATGGAAGATTCTCATTACATAAGGAAATCCTCACTGAGCAAAAATGTGCTAGGCTTTATAGAAAAATATAGTTACTAATATCATATTTAAATTACTTATAAAAATACCACTATATCGTGTTGAAATCTTCAACAACAGTGAGTTGGTCAGCACTATAGAGCAAGAACTTCTAAAAATATATATTTGAGATTAAGTCTTACTTCTTAACTCTTTAGCATTTAAACCGGTCATTACTGGCCCTAATAATTTATGTGTTTAATGCTAAAACTGACCAACTCCAACCTCCCACACCTCCCCTATAATGTCATTCAAAAAATATACAATCACATCATTGAAATTTTGACACTTCAAGACAATGCAGGATTAATTCAAAGCAATGTGAATAAATAAGCATTAGATTTCACAGAGTTATCTGGATGCTAAAAGGTTAAAGCCAATTCTCTTCACTCATTCAATCACTTCTAAGAAAACTATGAATGTTCTCACAATCTCATATCCATATAAATTTGTGGTTTTATGCTGAAGACTTGGAGGCTAGGCTCTATATTTGCTACTCAGTAGTTGGCTGCAACTCACAGGAAATAGTTTTTCAAGACAATGCATTGCAATTTTAGTTTCATCACAATCTTAGTTTAAATTCTGTTGGGGTCATCTTTGCCTTTCCCTGTTTCAGTAACTAACAATAATGAACCAATATTCAACATATCACCTTTACTCTTTCCCTGCCAAAATTGGTCTGTGTCTAGTCAGAAGAAATCAAATTACTTGTCTAAGATGAAATTCTGTGACAAATATTGCTTTGACCCCTTCTACCCATTATCCTGAGTCAGTCCAATTAGATACTGGAATACTAACCAAAAACTATAGAATTCTTGTCATTGTGTTGCCTCCTATTATTTATCCACCATTCTGAGATAAAGTGAAGCATGCTGAATAGATGTTCAGTCAAAGGACACAATAAATTCCTTTCAACTCATAAACCATGAAATGGTATCTCATTTTTTTTTTGTTTGTTTGGTGAGAGCAAAAGAGGAAGAAGCTACAACTGATAGGTTATCTACAGACTGAAGACTTGGTCCAATGTCTGCAACAGATCCAACAGGGACAATGGATTAAGGTTATTACTCAAGAAGAAGCACAAGCCATTCATCAACAAGATCTGCTAGTAATAGCAGTCAAATCTCATTCCTCACATTCTGCAGTAGTTTAAAAGACTCATTAAATAGTGTAATTCTAATTCTGAATAAAAGGATAGTTGAAGCTGGAAAGCCTTTGATTATTGATCAACTCAATTGTAAGGTTAAACAACAACAATTAAGTACCATTAATAATATAATAGTAATATTCAGTCTGCTATATACATTTCTCTTCTAAAATTGGCCAGGTATATAATCATGAGAAATCAACTTTTACAGGTGTGAATCTCAAAGCAAAAACTTCAAGGGGTCGAACAGCACTTCACATAGCTGCATCTCATGGACGTCAGGAAATTATAGACCTGCTCATTTCTGAAGGTAAATAAACAGCAATACTCTGCTTCACTGATACAAAAATATTGTTATGTATGATTCTCATGGGCAATAAGTGTTCTATGTAGAAAATCCATTTAACAGAAACTGTATTGAAATCCATAACTGGGATTTTGAACTTGATATTATACAAAACGCACACACACACACACACACACACATATATATATATATATATATATATATATATATATACACACACACATATATAAAGAGAGTGAGTGTGGTGAATAATTTGTCGTCTTAATTACACAAAAATGAAAATAACACTGATATCTCATTTTAACATATATTTACCAAAAATGCCCAGCCCATGCCAACATAGAAAAGCAGGTGGAAAATGCCACTGTTCTACTGTTGCTGCTGCTGCTGCTGCTGCTGATGTTAATGACAATGACAGCAGCAGTGGTGGTGACAGCAACTGAATTACACTTCTGAATCATATTTGGATAGACTTCAATTAAATTTCAAAATCAGAATGCTCTTCAATTAAACTTCAGTGTATCAAATATAGTTACATTTCAATTTCATTAGTTAAATCTATTACAATTTGTTCTTTCTGTTAAAATTCTTACATTGATACTCCCATTTCATGAATACATATAATTTCATTGATTCCAGGGATAAAAATCCTAGAAAAGGATTTAAGTGGCTGGGCAGCTATTAACATTGCAATTTTATTTGCAAAAACTGCAGCTGAAAAGCAGTTGGGTTCAATACAATCAAGACAGAAATTTGCAAGATTGAAAACACCTGCAAAAAGTAAGTTGAGTTGGAACATTTTAAGGAACATTTTGTTATTCATTGATATATTTCTTACAAATCATTTAATACTTTGTAACAGTCTCAAATTTCTGTTGTATAGATGATAAAGGTATGAGACTTGGACTTTGGTGAGACAGCTGACTGAGCATAATTTGAGCAAAGTCTTCCATTGCAGATATTTGTGAACAATGTCTGCATCTAATACACATCCTCTACATTATGTGACATATAAATGTAGATGGTACTTAATTCCAACAAAGTTTATTTCTGAAGATGGATATGAACAATGACAAAAAAAAAAAAAATTCTTGAGCATCTATTATCTAGATCTGGGTTTACTGGATTAAACTTAGAATTGATTGTAAAATATCTTACGGAAAGTATCAATGATAATTTTTGGAGAGAAAAAAATAAAATGGCAAAATTTATTTTGTATTACGTCGGAAGGAAAAAGTAAACACTAAGACAATTAGAAATGATGATATGATATTTGATTTAAGAAAAAAAAAAATCAACTAGTTTTAAATGTTATGTAATATATTATATTATTATTTTGCTGTAAGAAATATTCTATACACCATATGAGAGATGCTAGTGTTTATTCAAGCTTTTCCAGCCTTAATACAATTGAAGAGCAATTCACTTCCTAGATAGGGATACCAGTCCAACATAGCTTTTCCCCCGTAGTAAACACAATAGATTCTCATTGTAGAAACTGAAAGGAATCATTTGAAATAGTTTAATTCTTAAAAAGCATATATCTATCTATAAATGTAATTTCATCATGTATTTCTATTAATAATGACAATTATTTTAATCATCGTTTATTATTTAAAAGGTTTCAGAGCAAAGGAAACAGATAATTCAAAAATAACTCATGAAAACTTAGCGGAATCTCTACTTAAAAAAATGTTTGTATAATTTGTCATCATCTATCTTCTATGCTTGCATTTATTAAAACAGCTCTTTATCATTGCCCTCATTCTGCTATCTTTACCCTAAGCAAATTCTTTTAAGCAGTATCAAATAATTAGGCCACATTTCATGTGGACCTGGGATAATATTATGATTACTTTCCATACATGGAAATATTTAAAAAACAAAACAAAACAACCTTCATTGAAGATTGCTGTGAATGTAATATCATATAAAATTCACAGATCTCAATATTTTGATTTGATGTGATTTATGAAAGGAAGTGAAAAATAGTTTTGATGTGTTACCTTATTTCTTACAAACTGCATTGATTTTCTGTGTTACTTTAATTCTCATCTACATTTTACTTCTATAGAAGCAGTTTGAAAGTAACTTATTTAGAATGAAATTATACTTGAAGTATTATTCTAGATATACCTTTCAAAACCTTGGATTCTAAATCAAGCTTTCTTTATATTCAGAATCATTAATGTTGCTTAAGAACATTACAAGTGATTTCAAATTACATTTGTTGATATTTTATATTGTTCTATGTGACTCAACTCTTCTGGGTAGAACTAAAGTGTCACTGGAAATGAAATATGCTGTATGAAACCAAATGGGTAGTGGGCCAGAGATGTTTGAATATCATTGCTTTATAACATATATTTATTGTTTTCCTTCACAGGTCTAAACATGAGAGCAGAATGCCAAATATTGAAAGGACTTTGACAAGTCATCAATCTGGAATTAATAAAGAAGGATTAAAGGAAGACATTGAGGGTGTAAATGAACCTCCAAAGACAAACATGTTTGTATGATTTGTCATCATTTGCTTTTGTAGGCTTGCATTGTTTGAATTAGAACTTATTTTGCCTATATGAGGTGGTATCAAAAAGTTCCTAAACTAGTTCTGTAGCACACAGCCGCATGCACAATGAGAGCTAGCAATGACTTCATGAGATAGTGTGCTGAGTGACATTGCTGTGTTTACTTTGCAAGTTGTAAAATTTGTGTTTTTGTGGTCAAGTGTATACTGTAGTCTGTGATTTTGTCATGAACAAAGAGCCAACATGAAATTTTGTGTTAAACTTGGGAAGTCTGCTACAGAGACATTGAGAATGTTTTGGCAAGCTTACAGCAGTGAGGCAATGGGTCATATGCAATGTTTTGAGTGGCACAAACACTTCAAAAGTGGAAGAACATCCCTGGAAGATGATGAGAAAACTGGAAGACCTGTCATGTGTGTCACCCCCAATAATGTGGTATCATGTATCAATGAAGGCCAGGCCATCAATTGAGAGTTCTGCTGTGATGTTTTGAAGTGTTTGAGGGAGGATGTTTGGCAAAAGTGACTGGATCTGTGGAGTGTGAGGAATTGGATTTTTCACCAAGCTCTCTTCACTCATGAGTTTCTCATCAAAAACAACATGATATTGTCTCTGCACCCACCCTATTTGCCAGATTTAGCACCTGCAGACTTCCATCTCTTCCCCAAGATGATAAAGCTGCTCAGAGATCACTGTTTTAACATCATTGTCAAGATTCAGAGTGAATCGCAGAAGGTTCTCAACTCGCTTATGGAAAATGACTTCCAGGCCAGATCCCAAAAGTGGCAGAAACTCTGGGATTGGCATGTTGCTGTGTAAGATGACTATTTCAAAGGAGATGGTGTTAAAACTTAGGTAAATAACTTATTTTTTATTAAACATAATTGTCCAGGGATCTTTTGATACAACCTCGTATTCTGAACAATTCTTGTAAGTAGTGTTCAATAATTTAACTGCTTTTTAAGGAGGTTGAAATACATGAGGTCTGATTAATAAGTATTTGGACTGTTGCCATAGTAATGAAGCTAAAGCACACAGAGTGAAGCCGCTTGGAACAGATTGACCTTGAACTCTGCTGTGCATGTGCACTAAAGTTTAACATTTTAGCTCACATCTGCTGCTTACAGCAGCAGTGCTTGGAAGGACGGTGGGTAGCGTGTGATCATTGCATTGACCATGACAGAGAAAGTTGTCATGGCAATACCTGCTCAGAGACCTACGCAAACTTGCAGAAAGTGTAGGGAGAGGAGTGTATGAACCACACACAAATATACAAGTGGTTCAGACGTTTTCAAGATGGCCAAAAAAATGTTGATACTGATATTTCATTGTATCAGTATTGATGGTAGCAGACCTGAAGTGTTGCTCATGGCAGAAAGAGGATAGTTTCTTGTGGCAGTTGTGAAGGATGGGCTGTTTGATATTCATCTGCATTAGAAAGTGACTGAGTGAGAGAGTTAGTGGAAACATTTGATGATGGTCCAAGAGATGCCCACTTCTGTGCATGACACTACCATATGTGTTAGCCTTGTGTATGATGTTAGGTTTTGCATTGATTTAGTAAATTATCACATTCTTTTTATTCCCAACAACTTTACAGCATGGATCGAGCACAAATTATAATGCCACTAGTTACCATATTGAAATTCATGACTGTTCATAATTGAACATGGTATGGTGCATAGAAAGCAGTGAAAAATGACCTTGATATGTTGCTTCTTTCTTACAAATCACACTGATCTTCTGCATTCTTTAATTCCAATCTACATTTTACTTCCATATTAACAGTTTGAGAATCACTTCTTTTCTTAAAACATTTGTTCCCAAATATAGCTCTCTTAATATCCAGAATCATTAATATTACTTGAAAGCATTATGCATAATTACTAAAAGGTGGTTTTCAGATTTCATGAAATTGTTTCTAATACAGTTCTCTCTGACCCAACTCTTCTGGGTAAACCCGTAGATTAGGGATTACTGGGAATGAAGTATGATGTATGGAGCCAAGCAGGTGAACTAAAGATATTTGAATATATTTTATAACATATCTATTATATTTTCTTTCACAGACCACTTGTTGAAGAAACTTCGGAAAGATTTTCAGATCTTCTTAAGGATATTGACTCAGAAGGACTAAAGGAAAATATTGGTGGTGTTAAAGAACCTCCAACAAAAAAATTGTTTGTATAATTTGTCATCATCTGTTTTTGTAGGATTGCTTTGTATGAACAAGTTCTTGTTTTTGCTAATATTTTGGACAGTTCTTTAAAGCAGTGTTAAATAATTTATCTGCCTTTTGTTCATCTCTTTAGATGAAATAAAAAAAATACATAAACAAGTTTCACACTACCACCACCACGTCCACTGTCTCCTCCTCCTACTTCTCTGCTTCAATGTTTGGAGTTTAGCTATAAGAACTAAATTTTCAACATAGAAAAGTTCCCATGCGCAACCAGTCTTGAACTTATCTGTTAGTGTGGAAAACTAAAATAAGGTATTGGGAACTAAGCCCTGATGAACACCTACCTGCATGTTAAATTTCTCACTGAACCCATTGTCAACTATCATGTTACTGATAGTATATCTGTACCTAGTTTGGACAGCTCTCATAAGCTGTTCATCTACATCTAAGTTTCTTTAAGACCATCAGACTACACAGCATGGTATCCTGTCAAATGCCCTTTTCCAATCAATGAAGGCTAGGTATAGTGGTTCACTCTTACCTAAGAACTCCTCTTGCAACTGTCTCATTAGGAAGAGGGTGTCTGTAGTACACCATCCTTACACAGACTTGAACTGCATCTCATCTAAGTTAGTTCTCTTCTTAATCATTTATGCAACAACTCTTTCTGTTACTCTCAGAACTTGGCTCATCAATTCAGTTTCTCTGTTGTAATGAGTCTGGCTGGCACCTGTCTCCATCACACATCTTGCACACAGTACACATCTATAATGGCAAATGTAATGGTTGGTTAAGGTGGAATCAGTGATCACCAGTGCAACAGTTTGAATTATGATATATGTTGGAGTTGGCAGTTAGCGATTGTAATGGGTATTGCTGTTGCAGATGTACAAGATGAAAGAAGAACAGTGATCAAAGTTGATGTTGACTTCAGATTTATATATTTACCATTACTTAATATAATGCCATGCCTCGACAGGCAGGTGTAATATAATTGAAAGAGCATGCGAGGTTAAGAAAGTTAATTTCAGCCTGTATGTGTGTACAGGTTCTTATTTTAGTAGTAAACCATAGATAGTGATAGAATGATGTTGTAAAAGAAATTGAGCTAGTGAAAGTTATAGAGTTGAGGGAAGATGTGTTTCATAGTTGGCTGATTGTGACCTTTCTCCTTCTGGCTGTTTGGCCATGACTCTAGTCGTTGCGGTTCACTAACTAATTTTGCCTTGCCAAATTCTAGTATTTATAACTATCCAAAACTAGTTAGAAGGTGAGACATATTGTTGAGAACAATGAATTTCGGTTGGGGTCTTTTATGGCCTAGCAAAGGTTGGAAGAATCAAGTGGCAAAGACATTATTCTGCTTAGCAAAGGCATCTGGCAAATGTAACTGCTGTCACTCACAGAAAAACTATTGTTTTACCATGAGAAAAGTGCAGTTGAACTGTTAAGTGAACTTTGGTGATCGAGGATCAAATCGACACTGTGCTTGCATGAAGCCACTACACATCTAATCATCTCCACTCTAGCACTACTTCAAATCTTTCCTGACTTACCTTCATTGATGGCCACAGTGATGAACACAGTGCAGTCCTTGGATCCATCAGATCCTGTCAAACAATCCAACTCATGCCAGCATCGAACATGGATATTAAATGATGATGTTGACGTCACCTTATTTCTTACAAACTGCTCTGATTTTCTGCATTCTGTAATTCTTTAATTCCAATCTACATATTACTTTCATAGTAGCAGCTTCAGAATCACTTATGTAAATGAAAATATAATCGAAACATTGTTCCTGATACTTCTCTTTTAAAACAATAGTTCCCAAATTTAGCCCCATTTATATCCAGGATCATTAATATTGCTTGAGAGCACTTTGAGTTGTTACCAAGAGGTGGATTTTAAAATTTCATGTATAAATATCTTATGCAGTTTTCTGTGTCTCAACTATTATAAGAAATGTTATAGGATAGAGGTTATGAGGACTGAAGTATAACATATAGAGGGAAATGGGTAGTGAACCAAAGAAGTCTAAATATTAACTATTTTAAAAGATATATCTATCATTTTCTTTAACAGGTCTAATAAACGTAAGAGCAAAATATCTCCAGGTACAGAAAGTTTTCGAAATATTCAAGTTAATGATGGTTTGAACAAATCTTCAAATGCATGTATAATGTAAGTACAATAGAATTTACCTTTACATGCTATTTTCTTAAATTTGTTGGAATAGAAACCAGCTCTGAATAAACCAAACTGATGACAACTGGCAACTTCTCTATCCAAGGACAGATACTAGAGATAGTGCATAAGTTGAAATCCCTAGGGGAAATTGTAAATGATATAAGTTCAAGATAAGAAATCTTCCATGAACCAGAGAGACAACAACTGCATTAATCAAATTTAAGCAATATGGAAAGATAGAAACATTGCCATAAAGACCAAAATCGAATTCCTGCATGCACTAGTACTCCCCAACTTCCTGTACCATATGTAAAGTATGTCCTCATCTCACTACAGAGATTCAGAGAAAGAAGTCAGATGCTACTACAGCATGTTTGTCATTTGATACTTAGGTCACATGACAAACATGCAAGTTTGTCAAATCATTCAGTATCTCATTGACTACTAAGAGGACTTTTTCACAATAGTGAAGAAAAGAAATATGGTCATATAACAAGATATTGTGTTCTTGTTGGGAATATTTCTCAAGGAACTGAAGAGACAAGGAAAAAGAGTAGCAAGCAGAAAAGATGGGCAAGGAAATCATTAGTAGCGATCCAAACTTGATCAAGCTTCTTCAAAGGATGGAAAAGACTGGTGTACAATGCACCATAATGGTGATCCTCTGATCTTGTCATGAGCTGTGGGATTCAGGAAGGAAGGAAATGTATTCACATCTACTCTATTGATATGTATTACTTTTCAAATTATGTGTAGCTTGTTTGAAGGAACTGATTGTAACAATATTTTTATTTTTCTGTATATATATTTTTGTAAATGTTTGTTATTTTTGCTATAATCTTCAGATTGTTTGTTAATGTCTTTATAGTGCTGTAATCTTATGGTACAATACATATGTTTGGTGGAATACAATAGGAAGTTCAAAACTACAGCTTTGTTTGCTTTGTAGTTTGTGATTTTTTAATTCCTAAGTGATACCATACTCTAGTCTGCTGCTGATCATGTTTAATGCAAAGCATTGAAAATCTAATTGAAAATTCTAATGTAGTGTGCATTAAAAATGTTCAACCTCAACTTAACTATTGATTTTTATGTGAATGGTGTCTCTGAGTAACTTACCTTAAGCTGCAGATTCCAGTTATATCACAGATAATATGACCCAAATCAAAATCATGATAGTTATAACATGCCTACTGAGTTTGTAACCTCTAATTTTATCAATTTATATAAGCATATGTGTGAAGGCACATTGCCAAGTGGTTAGTGTGTTGCACTCACAATTGCAAGACTGTGGTTTCAATTCCCAGACTAGAGGCAAGTTGTGTTCTTGAGCAAAACACTTCATGTTGCTTCAGTCCACTCAGCTGTAAATGAGTCACTCTGTGATGGACAGACATTCTGTTCAAGGGGAATGCTAGCCTGCCTGCCTAGCCAGTAGGGTGGTATCATTTGAGAGCTATAACAATGTGAGGGAGTGCATTGTGACCAGCATGTATAACAACACCCAATAGTCTGGTCGATACAGTAATACAGTGATACATAAGCCTACATTAAATTTAATTTAGTTTCTAGCTGTCATTTACATTAAAATTAAACTATATTTGATTATGTTTGCTTAAATCAAATTTAATTTAATAGACTATATGCTACTGGAAATTATTTCAAAATACCCAGTTTAAATATCATTGGATTGACTCTTCCTGTTAAACAGAATAATAGAAAATAAATGTCCAATTTATGACAGTCCTCTTTTTTCTTTCAGATGCTATTACATTATTATATTATTGCTCTTAATTTTTAATATTTCGTCTCCTTTTTTCCTTTTCTTTATTCTTTTTTTCACTGTAGAAGGGAGAAGTCAAACAATCTAGTTGAAACTGAAGTTATGTGGGTAAATTATAATGAACATCTTGAACAAGAAGATTATAAAGAAGAAGAAGGAGAAGAAGAAGAAGAAAAAGGTCAAAGAAGAAGAATAGGAGGAGGAGAAGGAAAAGGAGACAAAAATGAGGAAAAAGAGACGATTCACTCAAAAGATTCCCTCCATGATTACCTTATTTCATTGAAATCTGAGGAGTCTGCTGTTCAGTATCCTGCATGGGCTGTTGATGCCCACCTGAAGCAAATTGAATCAGTTAACAATTCGGCTAAATTGGTTTTGCTTAAATTACAGAATCATGAAGTGGGGAAGATTAGTTAATTTAATTATGCTGCTTAGATTCCAGGTGACCTATACAATATTAGTAACCATATAATATTACCATATAATATTCGTTACCCTGGGTTTCCTGTCCATAAAGGGTTTAACCTTATGGTGTAACTATGGTATATAAATCAAAGACTAGGAGAAATCTCAACTGTAACATAGCATTGAGTTAATTTTTCCCTGATTCAGACTACAAAAATGTATCCATAATAATGTCTCTAAGGGCAAAAAAATCAAAATGTGATTAAGTTGATTTCAATATATCAGTCAACATATCCTGATCATGGTATTTATAAAAAAAATACATAAATCTGAATTACAATCTTTTCAAGCTCATTTGTATAATATTGCTGTGGGGAAATTGCAAGTCATGACATTTTACAAAGATGCCTAGCATGCTGTATTAGTTAGTAAATTTTGGTATTAGTACTACAATTAGTAAATATTTTACCAAAAACAAAGTAATAATAAACAAACAATATAATATATAATTAATTAGTGTTCACAGTTTATTTGCAAGCAGAAAGCCAGAGGGGAAGCAGATAAGAAAAGATTTGCCAATGTTCTGCGCCGTGAGGACCAAAGACTCGAGGTATTTCGTGTTGCAAGACAGTGTAGGAGAGAGAATAGTGATGTTGTAGGAGAGAAATGTGTTCGCATGGATGATGGTACGCTTGCACTAAATGAGGATGCAAAGAAAGAGGTCTGGAGATGCCACTACGATAGATTGCTTAATAAAGAGAATGAATGGGAGGAAGAGAGCCTGCCGTATGTCGACCCAATAGAGGGACCAGCTATCCGAGTTGACAGTACCAGGGTAGATAAAGCAATTAAGAGTATGAAGACCGGGAAAGCCCCCGGCCCATCAGGAATCAC
>NC_068981.1:57624128-57628001 GCF_001194135.2 Octopus bimaculoides | reverse complement strand
TGGCCATTGTCAGTACCGCGTGACTGGCTCCCGTAGGATTTTCGAGCGAGATCGTTGCCAGTGCCCCTGGACTGGCTTGTGCGGGTGGCACATAAAAGACACCATTTCGAGCATGGCCGTTTTCGTGCGGGTGACACGTAAAAGCACCCACTACACTCTCTGAGTGGTTGACGTTAGGAAGGGCATCCAGCTGTAGAAACTCTGCCAAATTAGATTGGAGCCTGGTGTTGCCATCCGGTTTCACCAGTCCTCAGTCAAATCGTCCAACCCATGCTAGTATGGAAAGCGGACGTTAAACGATGATGATGATGATGATGATGATGATGAACCCATGAAAATTTCACCATTATTTGGAAAATTTAGTTAGTTGGCAGTTTATAGAGAATCATGAAATATATAGTTACTTTTGAAATCATACTTTGAAATATTTGATTTTACAGATAGCGTAAAAGTGTTCACAGGCATTAGTGAATGTACAGTCTTAGGAGACAATATCACTATACACTCTCATCTTTTTTATCTTGAGAGTTATTATCTATTATTTTACCCTTTCAAGAAGTATACAATCTTTATGTCAGTCAGACAGCATTGACTTTGGCCATGACTATGATATCACTCAGTTCGACAGGTCTTCACAAGCACAGCATATTGCCTAATGGTTGAAGGGTGCTTTTAACAGGCCAGTTACGTGACACTGGCATTGGCCACAACTACAATCTCACTTGGCTCGACAGGTCTTCTCAAGCACGGCTTATCTCCAAAGGTCTCAGTCACTTGTCATTGCCTCTGTGAGGCCCAACATTCAAAGATTGTGCTTCACCACCTTGTTCCATGTCTTCCTGGGTCTATCTCTTCCACAGGTTCTCTCCACCATTAGAGTGCAGCACTTCTTCACACAGCTGTCCTCATCCATATGCATCACATGACCATACCAGCATAGTCATCTCTCTTGCACACCACATCTGATGCTTCTTATGTCTAACTTTTCTCTCAGGATGCTTACACTCTCTCGTGCATGCACACTGATATTACACATTCAGTGGAGCATACTAGCTTCATTTCTTAGAAGCCTACACATGTCCCCAGCAGCCACAGCCCATGTTTCACTGCTGTGTAGTATGGCTGTTCACACACATATATTATACAGTCTGCCTTTCACTCTGAGTGAGAAGCCCTTTGTTACCAGCAGAGGTAGGAGCTCACAGAACTTAGCCCAGCCTATTCTTATTCTTGCAGCTATGCTCTCTGAGCATCCACCCCAGCTACTGACTTGGTCACCTAGGTAACAGATGTTATTGACTACTTTTAGTTTATCTACAAAGGTACTGTCAATTCAGATAGCTGGTCCCTCACTTGGGTCAACATTTGGCAGACTCTCTTTCTCTCATTCATTCTCTTCATTTAGCATCCTTTCATAGTGGCATCTCCAAGTGTCTTTCTTTGCAGCATCATTAAATGCAAGTGAGCCATCATCCATGTGGATACATTTCTCTCCTATGATATTGCGATTTTCTCGCACACACTGTCTTGCAATTCAAAACACTTCAAGTCTCTGGTCCTCACAACACAGAACATTGGTAAATTTCTTCTTATCTGCTTCTCCTCTGGCTAAGTAAGCCTGTCTCCTAGCTTCCCTTCTGGCTGTCTGAATGGAAATGGTGTGAGACTGGAGTGTTGTTGCCGAGTCGGATGTCTCAGAGGTGTTCTGCAAACTGGTCAGCCAAACGGCATCCCATTTGACTGATGTATAGAGAAGGACAGAGAGAACAGGAGATGCAGTAGATTACATTGCTAGAAGTGCAGGTGAAGGAGTCAGTGATATAATAGGGTCGATGATGGGTACCTGTGAGGAAGGTGGTGTTGGAGAGGTAACGGCAAGTGTGGCAACATGGGCGGAAGCAGAAGAACAAGACAGATTGGGAGGTTGGGTCAGGGAAGAAGCTGTGGAGCAAGAGGTCTCATAGGTTGTGGGCTCATTTGAAGGAGGGAAGGGGTTGGTTAGGGAAGATGTGCAAAGTGGAGGGATCGGACTGGAGTTGCCGGAAGGCTCGGAGAATGGTGTGTTCGAGAGGTAGGGTGGTGGGGTGGTAGGTGAGGGGAAACGGGAGACGGTGATGGCGGGGCAGGTGCGAAGGGAGAGAGCAGATGCATGGTCCACGGAACATGCTCTAGCAAGAGTGGTGTGGATAGTGGTGAGAGGATATCCATGTAGGATGAAGTGGCAAGCCATGAGTTGAGACTGAGTCTCAAAGTCATGGTCATCACTGCAGAGCCTGTGTAAAAGGAGGAATTGGGAATAGGGGATGAGGGGCTTGGTGTATTTAGGGTGGGAGGAGGAGAAGTTGAGGTATGTGTGTGAGTCTGTGTGTTTGTAGTGGATGGAAGTGGTGAGAGTGAAGTGATGAATGCTGACCAAAATGTCGAGAAAGGCAACTGAGGTGTCAGAAATAGTGCAGAAGTGGAGTGCAGGATGGAAAGATTTGACAAAAAAAAAGGAAAGAGTCTAGATGTTCACGGGAGAATGAAGTCGCACCAATACAGTTGTCAATATAATGGCCGTATAATTCATGAGTGGGACCAGTGAAACTTGAGAATATTCAGGCCTCAATGTAGCCAATGAACAGGTTTGCATAGTTGGGGCCCATTCTCAATCCCATGGCTGCTCTTGAGTCTTGCTGGTAAAAATCACCTGTGAACGAGAAGCAGTTAAGTGAGAGGACAAGTTCGGCCAGACAAAGGAGTGTGGATGTATCAGGTTGGGGGCTGGTCGAAGGTCAAGGAAATGTTGGAGTGCACACTGCCCCTCATGGTGAGGGATCACCGTGTATAGACTCTTGATATCAAGAGTAAAGAGAAGTTTAGAGGTGCCAGGAGGGAAGGAGAAAGAGTTGAACAAACAAAGAGCATGGATGTGAGAGGGGAGGGAAGCCACTATATATATATAAACTGACTTCTAAATTACACAAAAATGAAAATAACACTGACATCTCATTTTAATAGATATTCTTTTATTTTTTTTATTTGTTTCAGTCATTTTGACTGTGGCCATGCTGGAGTACCACTTTAGTCAAGCAAATTGACTCCAGGACTTAATCTTTGTAAGCCTAGTACTTATTTTATCATTCTCTTTTGCTGAACCACTAGGTTATGGGGACGTAAACACAACAACATTGGTTGTCAAGCGATGGTGGTGGTGGTGGTGGACAAACACAGACACACACACACACGCACATATATATATATGACGAGCTTCTTTCAGTTTCCGTCTACCAAATCCACTCACAAGTTTTTGGTTGGCCTGAGGCTATAGTAGAAGACACTTGCCCAAGGTGCCACGCAGTGGGATTGAACCTGGAACCATGTGGTTGGTAAGCAAGCTACTTGTAACACAGCCACTCCTACTACACTTATATACTTACCAAAATTACATAAAAATATCATGAAATACTAAAGAGTAAACTTATTAAATAAAATCGTCATTGGCTTCGACTACGACCTCCAGATGACTTTGGAATCTTCTGCAACACTTCTGGAGAGTGCCCTTGTTTAAGTTGATGGATGCTGCCATAATTCTTGCCTTCAGTTCATCTTTGGTGTTACAAGGAGTTTTGTTGGTCTCTCGCTCAACTGCACCCCACATATAATAATCAAGGGGGTTGCAGTCTGGGGAAGTAGGTGCCCAGATGTTAGGGGTGATGTGTTCGCAGAAATTGTCTGACAGCCATGACTGGGTTCTCCTGCTTGTGTGGCATGGTGCAGAGTCCTGTTGCCAGATGTAGGGTCTTCCAGCAGCTACCCGCTTCACGCAGGACAGCACTACCTTCTCCGGGCACTTGATGTAGGCCATGTTGAGTTTGAGACAATGTGGGAAGA
>NC_068981.1:57623528-57624118 GCF_001194135.2 Octopus bimaculoides | reverse complement strand
TCTTCCAGCAGCTACCCGCTTCACGCAGGACAGCACTACCTTCTCCGGGCACTTGATGTAGGCCATGTTGAGTTTGAGACAATGTGGGAAGATGAATGGAGGCATAACATCGCCATCACTAGTGATCACTCAAAAGTACATGTCCTCAGATTGACACCCAAACACTCTGAAATGTTCATATTGGAGCTTCCAGCGAGAATGTGAAGCAGTACAGCATGTCATTTCCAAATTTCTGATGGAGTGAATAGCATCATGGTGTTGTTTTGCTCATAGACAGTGCTCAACTGACCCTATTATATTGTGTAGTCGACAAAATCAAAAACAAATAATGCACATGCATAAAATAAAAATTATAAAATGGTGACATTTTACCCATCGTACCCTGTATGTATATATATATATATATATAAAATTTATTTATTTATATACGTATGTGTAAATGTATGTTCTTCTGTATTCATTATGTTTGTGTATTTATGTATCTATATCTGTATATAACTTTTTATGTATATATATATATCGATATGCATACATGTTGATGGGATGGCTATCATCTCTCAAGATGAAGCAATCATCATATATATATATAT
>NC_068981.1:57622645-57623274 GCF_001194135.2 Octopus bimaculoides | reverse complement strand
AAATATATATAAAATATAAAATACAACATAAAGCCCACAATATAAAAATTTTGTATATATATATTATTTTCTACTAATAACATACAAATAAATCAAATTTGAGTTAAAAATATAACACAATATATATATATATATATATATATCATTTTATAATTCGAATTCGAATAAAATTAAGTGATTAAAAATTAAAAATAGACAAAAAAAAGCAATATAGAATAAGATAAAATGAAGTAAAATAAAATACTATAATAGTCCATCGGCTAAAATACTATATCTGATGAAAAAACTTTAAAATGACAAAAAACTTTAAAATAATTTAACATCATCTAAAGTTATATTAGAAGGTCCTGTACTTCCCTCAAGGTACACGTAATAACAGCAGACTTCCATAGGTAAAATCCGTCTCTGTTCACCAAACTTACAAAAGTTCATAAAAACCACTGGTCAAAAACATAGGTCAAAACACACACAAGCACCAATGGCCATTTCAAGGGTTTACCACCAAAGTCCATACACGTCATAATACAATCCAGTGATGACCCCCTCCTCAGGGTAACATTTACAACCAAACATCAAGTCGTTGACCCAAATATAATGCTTTTATTCTGTAACTAATAATTTTATATATA
>NC_068981.1:57620879-57622166 GCF_001194135.2 Octopus bimaculoides | reverse complement strand
ATATATATATATATATATATATAATTGGAAAAAGAAAAAGAATGACTTCACTGGTAGTTCTAATCAGTTAAATTTATTATTTTTTAATTTTTTAATATAAACTTTAGTTCATAGGTGCAGGAGCGGCTGTGTGGTAAGTAGCTTGCTTACCAACCACATGGCTCCGGATTCAGTCCCACTGCATGGCACTTTGGGCAAATGTCTTCTACTATAGCCTTGGGCTGGCCAAAGCCTTGTCAGTGGATTTGGTAGATGGAAACTGAAAGAAGCCCCGTCGTATATATATGTATATGTATATATATATATATGTGTCTGTGTTTGTCCCCCCAACATCACTTGACAACTGATGCTGGTGTGTTTACGTCCCCGTAACTTAGCGGTTCAGCAATTTTATAGGGGGAATCGCATGACCGTGATATGTAGAACACATTATCGAAAGCGAAAATCGCCAAAATGAAAAAGTAAAAAAAGTTACAGTGGTTTTCCCTCAGTGTCTAATCCCAATGTGCACCTAAAATTTTTTTTAAATGGTGAGAGAAAATAGAGAGAGAAGTGTAATCGACAATAAAGGAATTAAAGGGGAGAAATGTTGTTGGTTTAATATATAGTGGTAGTGAGAGTAGATTAGAGGGAAATTTATAAAGGTTGGTGGGGGATAAATTTATGAAGGTTGGTGTATTTTTAGAATAGATATAGTGACCGATGTTTGCAGGTGAATACTCTGCTGTTGCATTCATTAAGACAATCTGTGGACTGCAGAATAGTCAAGACCTTGGCTATGCAAAGATCACACTTATCATGACTGCAGTAAGGCTTGGTGTGGGTGTCTATGGACCACTTGAGAGTGTAAGGAGTTGAATCAAGTGTTAGTTTACTGATAAGTTGAGATAATGATGTTCCATTGGAGTTTGTTTGGGACTTGAAGCTGGAGTAGTGGTTGTTCACTCTAGCTTTGAAGGTGGTGCTACATGATCTGGTATAAATGTAGTTACAGATGGCAGTTGATACTGTGCACTTATAAATTATGTTTCTTGTGAGACAGTGGTTATCTAAAGGACAGGAAGTTAGGTGTTCGTCTTTTTTGTAAATTTTAAATATATATATATATATTTCATTTTGGGATTTGGTTTGTAAGATTCTTTATGTGAGTTTGTGTGTTGAAGCATATTTTGTTGTGTCTGGAGAGAGACGTTCTCTTTTAGTGCCGTATTATTTAACACACTCACCGGTAAAATTTCCACTCATTTACTTATTTATTTTTTTCCTAAAATTTTCCTTGCATCTTGC
>NC_068981.1:57617649-57620869 GCF_001194135.2 Octopus bimaculoides | reverse complement strand
ATATATATATATATATATATATATATATATATATATATATATATACATATATATATATACATATATATATATATAGATGTATACATATAGATGTAGGTATGCATGGATATATGCATATATTTATATATTATTTATATTATTATGTATATATATGTCATTGCCCATCCCCACTTATATGTTCCATTAATCAGCCTTTCTATGCTACCAGTTATCTTTCCCTCTTCCTTGAGCTACTTCCTACTGGCACCCATTTTTAACATCATTTCATATCTACCTTTGACCACCCCATCCCTATCATTATGCATTTCTCATTTTTCTTCCACAACTCTTGCAGCTTTTGCCTCTACCATAACCCATCAACTCTCTATCTCTCATCCTTATTCTATCTATTGCACCCTTTCTGTACTGCCAGTCATGTCCTCCTCTCCCTTGAGCAATTTCTATTGACATATCACCACCACCTTTAGCTCTCTTTCCAGCTCCATCCCAGTAACTTCCATTCTTCCCTATATAATGTCTGGTAGCCATGTATCTTTTATTGCAACAAACCTGATCCTTTCCCCTCTCTATACTTTAACCTCTCAACACCTAACATGAAGCTGCCTTCCGCTCTAATGTACTCCCACTTAGTCAAGGTAGCTCTTTACTTTTGCTAGCTACACAGCAACCTTTCTAGTGGTGGAGCCAAGAAAAATGCGCCCAGTACATTTGTTAAAGTGGCTGGCCTTAGGAAAGATACAGACTGTGGAAACGATACAGCAACACAGTCCTCCAATTCATTGGATCCAGTTGAATCTTCCAACCCATGCCAGCGTAGAAAACAAACGTTAAAAGGATGAGGATGATATTATGTATGTATGTATGTATGTATGTATGTATGTATGTATGTGAGTGTGTGTACACAGGGATGAATCCAGGATAAAAATTGCCGAGCCTTCCCCTCCACCATGTACACACGCATACACACACAAAGAGATGGGTAGGGCGAGCTATCGTTAAAGTTGGGCGGGTGAGTGATATTGTCACATGATAACAAATTAAAATGAAAATAGAGAAACTCCAAAACATAAATAACAATAGTAGGATATACTAAAAAAAAAAAAATCAATAGAAAATAAATATTTTGTCTAACTCTTTACTAAATCGTAATTTCCAAGAAGCATGACGCGACGTTATTCAAGTTTCATAAATATTACGAGGTACATAACCGCCCCGCTTCAGTTCACACGCATAATATAGTCAGTCGCTCTGAGCAATACACCTGGTTTTACTTTCCACCCGCAGCTCAGGTAAAGTATTTTTTAATTCTATGCATTTTTCATTTAACTTCTTTTTTTTTTTGTGTGTGTGTTAGTTCGTTGATTATTTATTTTTAAAGAATTTATTTGGTCGTGATTAAGGGGACAGTTTTCTTTTTCTCCCTGAGGACAAAGGAGAAAGGTATAAGGGCTAATGGTGTTTTTTTCCTTTGTTAAATAAGAAAAAGCAACAACCCCCATCCTTTAATTAATTGTATGTTTAACAATTGTCCAAGAGCATTTATCCAAGAATCAATCAATTGCTATGTTAATTAAATTTGAAGTTAAGTCATCAATTGCTTTTAGGCTACTTGCTATTTATGAAAGAATCGTCGTTGATTATTGGAAGTTGGTTCTATGATACATCGATTAATTGATTGCTATAGTAATTATTTTACTACACACGGATCTCTTTTATAATTCCATTCGCATCATCGATGCTAAGCAACAATGTGCTAACTTTTTTATGCATCTCCCCACGAGCGATTGATACTGTGGTATATCAAACGATTAATTTAATTTGATTGATTTAATAGGTTTATATTGATCGATTTAATAGGTTTATATCAATCGCTATAAAAGAAATATCAACTTTAAAATGCGAAAAACTATTGAAACAATAATCCCTATATCACTCAACAGGTGAATCTTAAAACGAATACAAGAGTTTATACAATGTTTTCGTATGTATGTATGCATGCATGTATGTATGTATGCATGTATGTATGCATGTATGTATGTAATACATACATACATAGTATACATACATACACACATACATACATAGTATACATACATACATACATACATACACACATACATACATTCGTCCCACTAGTTTCAGAGGTGAGATGAAAGTGTGTGTGTGTGTGAATGTATGTGTGTATGTATGTATATGTGTATGTATGTATGTATGTATGTGCATGCTCATTTTGTGTGTGTATGTGTGTGTGTGTGTATGTATATATATATATATATATATATATATATATAATCGGATTGTTACCTAACGCTCCGTTGTATCCCTAGCGCGAAACCGATTGGTAAGACAGCCGTGATGGATATAATACTGTACATTTTGATAATATATAATATGATATAATATAATTTAATATAATATAATATATATAATGAACTTATTTGTGTATATGAGAAATTTTATTCAAAACATCAGGATTAAAATTGGGTAGGAGTTGGGTAGTATTATACTCGAGTGTTAAGAAAAAAGATAAAAGGTTAAAATATATATGATTTATAAGTATAAAAAGTGGACCCTTCGTCCCACTAGTTTCACAGGTGAGATGAAAGTGTGTGTGTGTGTGTGTGTGAATGTATGTGTATGTGTGTGAGATATTATATAATGGTAACGATGATATTATATAATGGTAACGATGTTAAATAAAAGAAATATGTTTGCTCTTTGTCTATCCTTCTGGAGCATAATTCTCTAAAATGTCTTCTTAGCTTGCTGTTTGTTTCTAAATAGACTGCTTTCCTATATGTTTGGTTGGCTTACAATAAAGTATTCCCTTGGCATGTACATATGTCTTAGGGGAATTCTTTGCTGAAGCTGCGTGAGTTAATTCTCACAGAGGTGTATTCTGTGAGAAAAACTCCGTGGTACTTCTCTCCTCTTTATTTTTACTGCATTAACTCATTATGCACTTTTGTTGTTTGTCTCGGATCACTTCTGATCCAGCAGGTCGGTGGTAGAAGATATTTTAGTTGTACCTTTCCATCCTCCCTACCCCAGAAATGGTGCTCCCAGGGCTAGATTAATACAATGTTCCTTTCTTTATGAGACAGTAAGGTATGATTTGAAGTTGCGGCTGTTATTTCTAGCAGTTCGAGTAACCGCATTGAGCTGAACTTTTAGGTTTCAGACTGTCATACTGAATGTTTTGGTTAATATCTAGTTTAAC
>NC_068981.1:57615740-57616434 GCF_001194135.2 Octopus bimaculoides | reverse complement strand
TTCGTTTGCTCAAATTTTGGTTTTCAGATTTGTTTACTACTCATTTTTTTACACCTATTACACTTGTTTTTTTTTTATTACCATGTTTTTCAATTGACTATATATACATGATTCCTGGTTCAGCCACACTGTGTGACAAATTGGATGTCTTCTACTATAGCCTCATGCTCATCAAAGTTATGTGAATGGATTTCGTGGATGGAAGCTGAAAGAAATAGATTAGACAGACAGATTGATAGGTGTGTGTTCGTGTTTGTCTCCCACCACTGCTTGACAACCAGTGTTGCTGTATCCACATCCCTGTAACTTAGCAGTTCGACAAAATAGAAAATAGGCAATAGAATAATTACTAGGTTTTAAAAAATAAGTGCTGGGGTCGATTCGTTCGACTAAAATTCTTCTAGATAATACCTATATCATCATCATCATCATCATCATCATCATCATCATCATCGTTTAACGTCTGCTTTCCATGTTAGCATGGGTTGGACGATTTGACTGAGGACTAGTGAAACCGGATGGCAACACCAGGCTCCAATCTAAATTTGGCAGAGTTTCTACAGCTGGATGCCCTTCCTAACGCCAACCACTCAGAGAGTGTAGTAGGTGCTTTTACGTGTCACCCGCACGAAGGCCAGTCAGGTGGTACTGGCAACGGCCACGCTCAAAATGGTGTCTTTTATGTGCCACCCGC
>NC_068981.1:57607675-57614913 GCF_001194135.2 Octopus bimaculoides | reverse complement strand
ATAGAAGTAGTTTCCTGTTTGTTTACAGTCTTTATTGCACCTGAACATCTGCCACATACAAAAACTAACTTCCTAGTTAACCTGCCTTTGATATTGCTGCACCTCTTATGTGTCCATAGCTTGCACCGGGTACATATTATAGAGTTACTACCTACTCCTTTTCTATATACTGAGCAGGGCCATCTGCCTGAAGGGGTTTGTGTTTTATCTACCTTCCTACTTATTAGGATTTTGGTTTTAGCTAGGTTGACTCTAAGGCCCTTCAATTCTAGACCTTGCTTCCACACTTGAAACTTCTCCTCTAGTTCTGATAGTGACTCCGCAATTAGTGCTATATATATATATATATATTCTCTTTTTACTTTTTACAGTCATTAGATTGTTGCCATGGTGAGGCACTGCCTAGAAGAATTTTAGTCGAACAAATCAATCCTAGTACTTATTTTTTAAAACCTAGTAATTATTCTATTGCCTATTTTGCCCAACTGCTAAGTTACGGGTATGTGAATACACCAACACTGGTTGTCAAGTGGTGGTGGGAGACAAACACAGACACATATACACCTATCTATCTGTCTGTCTGTTTGTCTAATCTATTTTTATATAAAAAGAGTTGAAGAATGACATGCCTTTGGCTTTAGAGTCTGACGAGTCATCCATGGGGCTAAGCCCTTTATGGATGTGAAACCTTATATATATATATATATATATATATATATATATATAATTATGATAATATTAGGGATAAAAATCCAAATTTACAGAGAAAAATTCAATTTAATTTAATTTATCAAAGTTAAAATTAAATTAAATTTCACAATATATAATATATATAAATGTATAATTTAGAGAAAAAAACCACAATTATTGAATTCATCCATGAAAATCCACAATCACATATAGAAAAATTTTATAAGTAAATACACTAAAAAGACCTGTAATAAAGATCAAAAATGTACAAAGTAATAAATATTACTTTATTATTTTATTATTTTAATAATTATTATTTTAATATTTATTACTTTGTACTTTTTTGATTTTTATTACAGGTCTTTTTAGTGTATTTACTTATTAAATTTTTCTATATGTGATTGTGGATTTTCATGGATGACTTCAACAATTGTGGTTTTTTTCTCTAAATTATATATTTATATATAATGTAGTTAAGTATATGTCCGGTCATAGAGTGACCAATGGTTTCACATCCATAAAGGGCTTAGCCCCACGGATGACTCGTCAGACTCTAAAGCCGAAGGCATATCATTCTTCAACTTTTTTTGAACCTGCCAGAGTTGAAAAATTATATGCCTTCGGCTATAAAGTCTCACGGGTCGTCCATGGGGCTAAGCCTTTTATAGATGCGAAACCATTGGTCACTCTATGACCAGACATATACTTAACTGCATTTCATCCATGGGACTAAGCCCTTTATGGATGCAAAACCATTGGTCACTCTATGACTGGACATATATTTAAGTGCATGTAAATACATTACTGCTGTATGTTTTAGAGTGTGCTTCTTTTACAGATATATAATACGCTGACGATATGTGTGTATAGGAAGGGCAGGCGTTAGGAAGGGCATCCAGCCTTAGAAACTCTGCCAAATCAGATTGGAGCCTGGTGTAGCCATCTAGTTTCACCAGTCCTCAGTCAAATCGTCCAACCCATGCTAGCATGGAAAGCAGACGTTAAACGACGATGATGACGACGATGATGATATAGGGTGTGGAAGTAAGAATCGAAGGGCCTTAGGGTTAACCTAGCAAAAACTAAATCCCCTTCAGGTAGATGGCCCTGCTTGATCTGTAGAAAAGGCATGGGTAGAAACTCCATACGATGTGCCCTGTGTAAGCTATGGACACATAAAGGTGCAGCAATATCAAAGTAAGGTTAACCAGGAAAATAGTTTTTGTGTGTGGCAGATGCACAGGGGCAATAAACACTGAAGATGTACAGAAAACATTCCATCATATGCCAGTTGGTGAACATAGAAGTAGTTAATAGCTTCCACTATCTAGGCGACCAAGTCTGTAGTGGAAGTGGTTGCTCTGAGATTGTAGCGGCTAGAAAAAGAATAGCCTGGGCAAAGTTCAGGGAGCTCCTACCTCTGCTGGCAACAAAGGGCCTCTCGCTCAGGATGAAAGGTAGACTGTATGATGCATGTGTGTGAACTGCTATGCTACACGGCAGTGAAGCATGGGACATGACTGCTGAGGACATGCGTAGGCTTAAAAGAAATGAAGCTAGTATGATCCACTGGATATGTAATGTCAGTGTGCATACAAGACAGAGTGTAAGCGCCCTGAGAGAAATGTTGGGCATAAGAAGCATCAAATGTGGTATGTAAGAGAGATGACTGCACTGGTATGGTCATGTGTTACATATGGATGAGGATAGCTGTGTGAGGAAGTGCCACTCCCTAATTGTGGAAGGAACCTGTGGAAGAAGTAGACCCAGGAAGACCTGGGATGAGGTGGTGAAGCATGACCTTTGAACATTGGGCCTCACAGAGGCAATGACAGGAGACCAATACCTCTGGAGATATGCTGTGATTGAGAAGACTTGGCAACCAAAGTGAGATCATAGCCACGCATGTCCAGCCCAGTTAAGAGTACCCCTGATGCATCAGGCGATATGATATGCTTGAGAAGACTTGTTGAGTCAAGTAAAACCAATATCGTAGTTGTTGCCAGTGCCCCTTGACTGGCTCTTATACCAGTGGCATGTAAAAAGCACCATCTGAACGTGGTCGATGCCAGTATCCCCTGACTGGCCCCTATGCTGGTAGCACGTAAAAATCACTATCCGAACGTGATTGATGCTAGGCCCCACTGACTGGCTTCTGTGCCAGTGACACGTAAAAAGCACCCACTACACTCTCGGAGTGGTTGGCATTAGGAAGGGCATCCAGCTGTAGAAATATTGCTAGATCAGATTGGAGCCTGGTGCAGCCACTGGCTCTCTAGACCTCAGGCAAACCATCCAACCCATGCCAGCATGGAATAATGGACGTTAAACGATAATAATGATGGTGATAATGATGATAATGACCAATAGTGTTCTAATCATAACCATTCCATCTTTATATATTGCAGAATTTATCTACATTATCTAATTTAGTCTTCTAATTGGAAGGAAACTCGACTGCTATTTCTAGCGAATAAAATGACCATATAGAGGTTTTCTTCGTTAATTTTTTTTTTTAATCTCTTGGTGTGTATTTTCTTTTCATCAAGATGTTCATTGTTTCATAATCACCTTGCTTGTTATTCATGACTATTTTGTGTCAAACAAGATGCGACCGTTCTAGGTTTCTGTGATAAAGACATTAAATATTCAAAATATACGGAGCAACATTCGTTGATTTATCATGTTCTTTTAAAATATTTTTACATGGTGAACTGAGATGGATTCAGAGATCTACTAAACCATCTGAGTAAATATCAAACATATTAACATCAGAGAGAATTAATATCTTTAGTATAAGTATAAGGCCTGAAACGTGGGAAGGGGGCTAGTCGATTATATCGACCCTAGTACTTGACTGGTACTTTATTGTGTCGACTCCAAAAGGATGAAAAATAAAATAAACCTTGGTGGAAGTTGAACTAAAGCCAGAAGAAATGCCAATAAACATTTTGTCTGGCATGATCATTAAAATGTTAAGTAAGGTCTACTCTACTATATCAGAGGTGAAACGCGGACATCAGTAAAAAAATACTATGAAAGAGATTGAAAACGAGATGCAGGCATATAGAATCCTGACAGTGATATTCTTTTTTAAGCTATCGTAGACAACATAAAAGCAATGATGGAATACTAAAAATGGTAAAAACTAGGAAAATTTTATGAGACGCCTGCATAGAGAAAAAAAACACTAAAAAATAAACCAAAAATGTTTTGGAGACTTAGGGAAAATGGTTTATATAAACTCTTAGAAGGTAAAATGAATGTAGAAAGGAAAGAGAAAGCCAAAAATTAATTTCTAGAACTGGACAGGTTTGAAATACATTGAATATGAAAGGTCAACACAAGAAAAACTAAAATGGTATTCCATGGAATTGAAACGGCTGAGAGCAACTCATTGATAAGTACCTAAGGCTATCTATGTTTAATCACTTGTCATTTCAATTGCAAAACAAGAGGAAGCTTCTTCAAAGTTATTTGATCTACTAGACATAAAAGTCAAATCTTCCTCAAATTACATCCTGCCGTCTTGAAAAGGGAGCTGCAATGGATAATGTAATCCTAGATATACAATGCCCCAAAATAGGAGTGGTCAAACCCTTTGACCATATATGTGCTCGAAGCAGGATAAGACTAAACAGCAACTTCGAACCATATCTTCTCCGACCATTAAACTCTAAACTGGACTCTTTGCATAATTTAATGTTCATCATTGCTTCTCATCACGTTACTACCATTCTAGTCAATTACACTTGTGTAAATCAAAGCTGGTATAAATTATCTCCAACCCAGACAGAAGTTCTACAAAAAAGTATTTTTTACCTTTTATTAAGATGTATGTTCATGGAAACTTTTGTTGCTATTTCTAGCAGGGCGATCGATTATCTATAAGCAATCTCTTTTACTAAGAATGCTGTTTGCTAAGGTCATAAAGTTTAAGGTTTAGAAAATCAACTTTCTAAGAAACCCCACCACCAATACAAGTCAATACCAATTACTTTTGCATTTTATTCATGTTTATTCTGGAGCTATTTTATCGAATTCCCTAAAATGGCACTTGATAAATTATTTTCATATATTAGCATTACTAATTTGAAATAAAGTACACGTCTTTATCATTTTTAAAGTGTAGTGCAACGTTTCATTTGAAAGACTGTTGCTTTCGATTTCGTCATTCATTTGTCAAAGCTTTCAGTTATAAATCAGCATGAAGCATTATTATTAGTCATACTCTTGTCAAAATAGACCACGCATGTTACGCCATGTGAGTTTCACTTCTCCAAACAAAGATAAGTTTTGAAACTTGTTTACAAATTGCCTGGTTAAAATGGGACAAAATATATTAGGCGGCTGCAGAAATGTAATAAGAAATAGGAGCATTGTCAGACTGATTTATTCTTGATTATATTGCATGAAATCAGTAGCATTGTACTTACTCTAGCATAGGTTAACTTTAGAAAGATATGCGAAAAATGTGTTCGCTTTTGATTATGTAAGACATACGGGCATGACTGTATAGTTGGTGGACTTTACAATCATGCAGCACAATAAATACATAGTATTAGGTCAACTTAAGCTGTGTGAGTGAAAGTGGATTGATAGAACTGGGCAGAAGTGGTCTTTATCTCTTCTTGGATGGTGGTAGTCTTTCCTGTATATATTTGTCAATGACTTTGATATTTAGTTTTTACATGTTTTTACATAAAAAGAACGATGAATGTTTATATATTTTTCACACTATTAGTATCACAAATGGAAGCAACTTGCTCTATTCAGTATCTATAAAATGGTGTTCAATCCCATTGACCATCCTCTTGAAACTCTGGTGTTTAGTTGTAACAGTTAGGTAAACTAAAACTGTAGAATAAAGAAGGTTGCTCAGCAGCACATAATTCCTGCAGCTGGTTTAAACTCACAATCTATGTGCTGAAATGCTAGCTTCACAAGTTACTCATTTTTACATACATGCACACACCTTCCTTTTTTACACGCACATGCACACACGCACATTTGACAGATGTGTAATATTAGTGTACATAGTATATGGAACACAAATGAAAAGGCATTAGATGTAGTGTGCAAGAGAAGAGACTACACATGTGCTGATGAGCGATGCATATGGAGGTTGATAGCCGAATGCAAGTGATCCAAGTAAAAGGGATCTATATAAAAGTAAGAATGGAAAGAGGTGGTGAAGATGATCTCAGCATGCTGAACCGTGCCAAGAAGAGTGCAAATCATCATGATGAATGGAGGGAGACTGCTGGAGAGGATCTGTCCAATGCAAGCATGAAAAACCAGATGGAGAAATGAAGATGATAAAACAATGTGTGTGTGCATGCAGTATTATAATTGTGGAAGAGCATTGAAAAACTTGTGCCAGACTTTCACACTGAGGCCTACATAAATCCCCAAACAAGATCTTACTGCATGATGCCAAAAATCCCACCTTTGGCTTCTAGAGTTAGGATCAGATGCTGCTATAGTTTAGGCTTCAAAGATCCACACCAATATTCTGTCAAAAAACTTAAGAGATCTACATGGAGTGTATGTGGATGTTTTCAAGAGACAAATGGATATCCTATTATCTAAGATTGCAGGTGAGCTTACCTTGTGGTAAGAAATGTAACTGAGAATGGCAACATCATTCCCCCTCATTTACAAAAAACAACTAAAGAAGGAAGGTTAGTAAAAGTGTAGTTTTAATAATGGCAGTGCTCTAACATGGCCTCAACTTGTGGACTAAAGTAGGTGAAGGATTAAATATATAGATAAGATGGAGGTGGAAATAGTACAGAAGTAAATCTGATTTTATTATTAGGTTTTATTATTCAAATTTCTAGTTTATGAACTAGTAGGACACTATCACAATACAGACCTCAAAGCTTTACATCACAGGAAATTATATTTACTTCTTAAATAATTGTGTTACAAACTGTAGTATGCGTCATTCTTTTGATATTGCATATGAATGCAAAATTACTGAGCAATAATTGTAAGAAAAAATACTGGGAAATTTTCTTGGTATTAAGTTGAACTCTATGTATAAACTTCACCTTTATATCTGGCAAAATTATCTAGATATATTGTTAAAAATCAGTTTTGCAAAAAATTCTTGATATAATCATAATATTTGGAGAGTGACTTTCTTAAATCAAAATTTATTAATTATGTAAAAAAATTATCAATTATATATAAAAATCTGTTTCTTTAAGATCTCTTAAAAATATAATAAGCGTTAATTTAAGAAAAAGGGACTCTCACTCAGAGTAAAAGGCAGACTGTATGACGCATATGTACGAACAGCCATGCTACATGGCAGTGAAACATGGGCTGTGACTGCTGAGGACATGTGTAAGCTCGCAAGGAATGAAGCCAGTGTGCTCCGTTGGATGTGTAATGTCAGTGTGAATACCCGTCAGAGTGTAAGTATCTTGAGAGAAAAGCTGAACATAAGGAGCATCAATTGTGGTGTGCAAGAGAGACGATTGCGCTGGTATGGACATGTGGTGAGAATGGATGAGGATAGCTGCGTGAAAATGTGCCAC
>NC_068981.1:57604777-57607595 GCF_001194135.2 Octopus bimaculoides | reverse complement strand
GGAAATGTGTTGTGCGTGAGAAGACCCGGCAAGCCAAGTGAGATCATTGCCAGTGCCCCTGGACTGGCTCTTGTGTGGGTGGCACATAAGATGCACCATTTTGAGCGTGGCCGTTGCCAGTACCGCCTGACTGGCCTTCGTAGGATTTTCGAGCGAGATCGTTGCCAGTACCCCTGGACTGGCTCTTGTGCGGGTGGCACATAAAAGACACCATTTTGAGCGTGGCCATTGCCAGTACCGCCTGACTGGCCTTCGTGCGGATGACACGTAAAAGCACCCACTACACTCTGAGTGGTTGGCGTTAGGAAGGGCATCCAGCTGTAGAAACTGGTTGAAGCCAATGGCGATTTTATTGAATAAGTTTACTCCTTAGTATTTCATGATATTCTTATATAATTTTGGTAAATATATCTGTTAAAATGAGATGTCAGTGTTATTTTCATTTTGCGTAATTTACATGACAGTTTATTCACTGCACTCAGTATGTATATATACATATATATAAATATATGGTTGACTCATACAAAAAAGCACACACATATGCTCACATATAATGAATTCAATGATGCACATTGTTGCTGCTTTTACTATTAAAAAGACTGAGCACAGGTAAAATCTATGAGCATGGGGTAAGAAGGAATAAACAGATATGCACTCTATGACTGCTATGACTATCAATGTTGCACTCCTTTTTTCTTTCACTCTCTATCACAACCTTTCATTTTCTTTTTCATTTCCTTACTCTCTCTTTTCTTTTTCTTTTTCTTTTTCTTTTTCAATGTGTTTCTCTTATTCTTTTTTTCACTTTCTGTCGACATCTAACTTTCTTAAGTTTACTCTTTTCTATATTTTTCAGCTCCCTTCTCATTCTCACTTCCTATGTAGATTGTCTCTTTTTCGTGAATGGTTGGTAATTGTGAATGGGTGCTAAAACATTCCTGGCTTTGGGTAAAAGAAAATACAGGAGGATCAGTTAATAATGATTTTATTCAACATATTCCCCTCTCAAATTTATACACTTATTGCAATGATCCTCCAGTTTTTCTAAAAGAACTGGGAAGGTTAAGCCTCAACCAAGCTGTTTGCAATACCCTTAATGCCTGGAACTTTTCAGCATTCCCTCATATTTCACCTTGTTGTTAAAAGGGTCAACAACATCATTCAATTTTGAATGTTTCAAGGTTCAGAAATATACTGGAAGTTATTCTAAGCAAAAGGACTTCTATTTAAGAGCTCATTTGTCCGAACACTTTTGCACTACCACCACTATGGACTGTTTTAGCAAAATTTTCATTTCACTCACACAGAAATATAGATTCTGAATTTCAATAGTTTAATGGAGACAGGTGAAAACAGAAGACAAGTTATATTTACTGGCAATCATGCAGAGCTTGCTTAACCCTGTAGCATTTAAACTAGTCATATCTTGCCAAACTAAAATACCTGTTTCATGTTCAAACCAGTTAGATCTGGCTTCTTACACCTCTTCTATAATGTCACTCTAAAACTAAATAATCACATTGAACTCTTAAAGTTATGAAATAGTATATGACTAATTCAAAACTATGTGAATAAATAAGATTGCATTTGACAGAGTAGTCTGAATGCTAAAGAGTTAAGATAAAGAGTTTAGTTAATAATTCCCAAAATTGACACCAAGAGGTGTCAATTACCCAGGAGTTATAGGATTATGAAGGAGGGAATCTATTGTTACAACTAAAATTTCTTATATAGTGGGAAATGGTTCATGCTTCTGCATAAAGCTGTAAAGATAACACTAGTGTAAAAAGGGTAGTTGACTAAAAATTATGGATCACTAGGTTAAAAGGTTAAGTAATGTGTTGAGTTTCTTTTATTTACTGTTTCACTCTTCTGTCATATTATTGGAATGTAGAAGAAAAAAGTTGTGCTGCTAAGGGTGAAAGAGAGAATGAAAGTATTATAAAGGGAGTTGGAGCACATAGATAAATATATAGGTCAAGGAGAAAGAGAGAGAGAGAGAGAGAGAGAGAGATCCTGCAATTAATCATCAAGCATGACAGAGACATACGTAAGCAGACAATGAAGTATAGGGAGGGATAGAAGAAAGAGTAACTGAGAAAAAGGATACAGGTATGAGAAGAAAGCAACAGAGAGGGAGAGAATTAGATCGATGAGAATTAGAGAGATAACATGATAAAATAATGTTGCTGAAGAAAGCAGTAGCAGTGTTGAGGGAGATAGAAGTGAGAGAGGAAGAAAATATAAGAGAAATGGATAAGCAGATAGACAGGGGGAAATTTAACAAAATAAAAGGGGCAGAAAGAGAGAGTGAAAAAGAAACACCCAGCTGTTGATTACTAATGTGAGACAGGGAGTTAAGCAAGCAGACAAAATGAAACAAGAGAAGAAAATGGTGTACAGCTTGAAGCAGAAAGATTTAGAAGTTTTGAAAATGAATAGAAATGATGTTTTTAATAGATACTACATTAGTAGATCAATAATTAATCACAAAATTGATACAATCTTTGAATAGCAAGGGAATGATCAAGTCTTTTATGTGATAGCTTGACCTGATAGAAATACCAGCCAAATCACTCTGCACTCATATTTTACAATCTTAACCCCTTGCAGATGGATTTAGTACTGACAGTCTGTGCTGTGTACCAGTATTAGGTTGTTCAGTAACTACATGATTTTTCAGACAAGGAATTTTACAGTGTATTTATGAACTACTTGGCAAAATTGTTAATTGTTAATTCTATTATTAATTGACGATTCCCTGCCCTCATTTCTTGTATATATATATATATATATATATATATATATATATATATAT
>NC_068981.1:57598123-57599271 GCF_001194135.2 Octopus bimaculoides | reverse complement strand
GGCCGTTGCCAGTACCGCCTGACTGGATCCTGTAGGATTTTCGAGCGAGATCGTTGCCAGTGCCCCTGGACTGGCTTGTGCGGGTGGCACATAAAAGACACCATTTCGAGCGTGGCCGTTTTCGTGCGGGTGACACGTAAAAACACCCACTACACTCTCTGAGTGGTTGGCGTTAGGAAGGGCATCCAGCTGTAGAAACTCTGCCAAATCAGACTGGAGCCTGGTGTTGCCATCCGGTTTCACCAGTCCTCAGTCAAATCGTCCAACCCATGCTAGCATGGAAAGCAGACGTTAAACGATGATGATGATGATATGGATCTATCTATCTATCTATTTGTCGTATATATGTGTATATTTGTGTGTGTGTGTTTGTGTATGTGTGTGTGTGTGTGTGTTTGTCACCATTGCGTGACAACCGATGTTGTTGTGTTTGCGTTCCCTTAACTTAGCGGTTCAACAAAAGATACTGATAGAATAAATACTAGGTTAACAAAGAGTAAATCCTCTGGTCGATTTGTTCAATGAAATGTGGTGTTCCAGCATGGCCACAGTCACATGACTGCAACAAGTAAAATAATTAAAAAAACTATGCTATTTTAATCCTTAGCAAGGCCGAGTATCTATGAGGCCGAATAGTAGAGCAGTCTACATTACAAGCTATGAAGGCTGTTATGTGACTCAACATTTTCAGAATCTTGCTCATATATCAGCATGACATATCTGCTTTCCAAATCAAATAAAGAAAAAACCCAGTTCTTTTAAAACTGCTGTAATGGGTGTGTTTATTACCTGTTGCTAGTTTGATTTTCTGAATTATAAAAAGTACTTACTGTTCTGTTTTCAACAAAACAGGTAGTTTGATGATGATACTGATGATGATAATGATGACATTCATGGTTGCTATGTTATATCCTTTTTATCTCTTTTACTCTTTTACTCTTTTACTTGTTTCAGTCATTTGACTGCGGCCATGCTGGAGCACCGCCTTTAGTCGAGAAAATCGACCCCAGAACTTATTCATAGTAAGCCTGGTACTTATTCTATCGGTCTCTTTTTGCCGAACCGCTAAGTTACGGGGACGTAGACACCAGCATCGGTTGTCAAGCGATGGTGGGGGGACAAACACAGACACACAAGCACACATACAT
>NC_068981.1:57595031-57597696 GCF_001194135.2 Octopus bimaculoides | reverse complement strand
TATGAAAAAGAAGAGAACCCTAACACTTTAGGTAGGAGTCTTTGTCATAAAAAGATGGCTGGCATGAATTTCCTTGGAGTCTACTTTCTTAATTTCTCAGTCCACTTGCTCTTATACTGTTTGCAGCTAAGAATAACCACATCCTTATTATAAACTAGCTTATAAGCCACACTCCATGTGGACCTTTAAGCTAGCTCCTGCAGAGGGCTAACTAGGCCTGTTGCCCAAAACTAAAGAGAACAATAATAATGAAGCATTTATGGTATTACTTTAATTTGTAAGTTGACAAATTTTTGGAGTTCTCTTAAAATTTGAATTTTCAACTGTTAGCATATAACAAATCGTCATCCAGGCCTGATCCCAATGCTGGATGTTCAAGAACCAAATGAAGGGCAGATTTTCAATCCTGGGATCATCCTGATTTCAAGTGGTATAATATATCTGTGTAGAGCAACTGTAGACTGAGATATAGGAGTCCTGGACAGACAGACAGACAGAATATCACATTTATTATTATAAAACATTTGCACTAAGCACAGAAATTACTACCATCAACAACTAACTTTGAACCAGATAGAAAGTATTTTTTTATTACTCTATTTTAAATTACAAAAGTTTTTATCATATTTTTATTAGATATATTTTAAATGCTTTCTGTTTTTGCTTGATAATTTGTCCTTGAAATTATTTGATAAGCTGAAGCAGTATTAACATGCCTTAAACTAGGAAATCTTTCGATATTCATTGTTATATTGACCAAATAAGGACATGGAGTGATTAAATTGTATTGCTGCAATGGTTCTAAGCCAGTGTTTCCCAAACTTTTTGTGTCAAATCGCAATATTGCCCACCTATCGGCCAAAAAATGCTCCATCGCCTACCTGTGTCAAAAACCCCAACACAACCCTGCCCAACACAAAATCTCCTAGGACCCACCCGCCTTGTATCATTTGACACACACACTTTATCGTAGACTCATTACCCTGTTAGTGCCATTTGGATTAAATATGCAGTTGTTTACAAATCCCTTATTGTGGGTTTAGTTTTACCATTAGTGGGAATAAAATTCTAGCATTAACTCTATGTTATGCATACAGATTAACTTCTGGAAACTTGTGCTTTCTTTTACACTGATTTTCATTTTCCCTAGATGAACCATTGATAAGAACTACTGATGCAAAAATAATTAATGATTGTGTTATAAAGGAAAAGAATAGAACTTTTTAATGAACATCATCCTCGTAATCAACTGCGTCGATCTCAAACAGATTGTTATACCAATTTGGAATATTCAGCACAATAACACCTTGAAATCGCTCCACCATGTTATCATGCAATGATTGTAAATAGTTGCAACATATAGTTAAATCCTCATCAACCAATTCATCTTTCAAAGAATCAAGTTGTGGAAATTGATGGAATTGATATTTTTAAATGTTAGTCTTAAACAACACCAATTTTGAAATGGAAGTAGTGATAAATGATTTACAATCAATGAGAGTTTTTCTGTTTCCTTGCAATAACTTATTCAAATCATTTAATTTTGTGAATATATCACAAAGAAAAAAGACATCATACCTTGCAGTCATCAATGAAGTAGATAGTGGAGTATCTTCAAAGAAAAATATATTATATAAAACAGTTCAACAATGCATAAAACACAGTTTCCTTTTGACAACCACCACACTTTGGTATAAGAGTTTAGTATGGTCTTCATCATTTCTCAGACAGAGTTGATGGAAAATTCGATCAGACAAGGGACTGGACTTCAATTTTCTCATGGTCTTGATAACTAACTTTAGTGCATCATTCAATCTACTGTTCATATTTTTTGCACTAAATGCTGCCGGTGTGCCAAGCAATGAACAGTTAGTATCTGGTGTGAAATTTCACGCTTTAGGAAAGATGAAAATCCTCTGTATCTTCCTATCATCAAAGGGGCTTCATCAGACGCACAGGCAAGTATATTACTAAGTGGGATATTATGTTCAAAAAGGAATGATTTAAGAGTGTGAAACATAGCTGCACCTTTTGAATCAAGCATCAATTTCTCTGTAAACAGCATTTCCTCACAAGGTTGAAGGTCTTCGCTGAAATACTGAACATATACCATCATCAAACATTGATTGCCCACAACAGTTGATTCATCCAGTTGTATAGAAAATTCAGAATGCTGGAGAATATTAATGAGCTGATGTTTGACATTGTTGGCCATTTCATTGATGTGTTGAGAAATTGTATTATTACTAAGTGGGATCTTCTGTTATCAGGATTTTTGTGCATAACAGTTGACAAAACCTCTTCGATAACTGGGTGAAGTAATGTTTTTTCCAATTGTGTGAGACTTCCCAGACTTAGCAACAAACAATGCAATGTTGTACGATGCAATCAACCTATCATTCTCCTGTTTACTAGTTTCTTGGAGTAGTGTGTTGAATGTTTGTATTTGCTTTTTGAAAGCTCATTTGCAAAAAGTATGATAATGGCTTCTTGTCAGAATGCTTTGAATCAAAGTGATACTTCATGCATGAAGGTTTCATTGCTTCGTTGGTCAATGTTTGATGGCAAAGACACATTGATAACTGACAGTTTTGAGGAGAGGGAATAAATAATCACTACTGTACTGATGACGAATTTCTTGACTGCAGGCATCAGTAAAGTGAAA
>NC_068981.1:57578185-57594682 GCF_001194135.2 Octopus bimaculoides | reverse complement strand
AAAAAAAAAAAAAAAATTTGTAGTGGAGTGTGATTTAAGGCCTTGGCCTATTTGGCTGCTATTTTTAGCACGCATGACAACCATGTCAATGACTGCAACAAAAATATATGATCGATAAACAAGTCCACTTTTTTAATACATGCAAGTAGTCAAATCGGTAAAAGTGCATCCTTATTCTAGGCATGCCTAGATATCAGTAAATGCAGACTTAATTTCTAAAAATTCATTGTCACCCACAAAATGTTCATATCACCCACCAAAATCTCAAATTGCCCACTATTTTCTAGAAATTTGCCCATCACCCACCTTTAAATTGAAATCGCCCACCAGTGGGCGACATCGCCCACTTTGGGAAGCTACGTTCTAAGCTGTACCTGGTCAAGATATCTAATAGCATTCACTCTACTTAACTCTCCCACTCCCACAAAAAAATATTGAAGGCAGAGTTCATACATGACTGGACTGTTAGCATAGAGATTAGTAATTTGCACCTTGTCACTGCTGCATTGTGTCTGATATTTAAGATGCTGGATAGCTGAGTTAATCTAGTCTAAAATAGTGTAACCACCATTATAATAGTACTGTAGTACTAGAAACCTGGTTTGCAGTACTGAGTTCAAATTCTCTTGGACCTGCAGAAAGTAATGACATACCACTTTAGGGAAGGGGTCAGGATCTTTTCAATCTAGAGAACCATTTTAACTAAAAAAGAAAATAATAATATTGGAGTTGCATGATTTGCTATTAACAAAAAAATGTATGCAAGAAAGTATGAATTTTGCTTATTGTTTTCTTACTAAATGTGATTTTTTGTTTGAAATATTATCTGAAATTCTGTTTTCGTCTTGTTCATAAGTCATGGCTTTTATTTTAATTCAAGATTGAAGACTTTGGTCAGATAACTTTGTGTAATATTTTGATAAAATTTATTGAAATAAATTTGCACAAATACATTAATCCAAAAATCAGTATAATACTGAATCCTAATGTTTTTGTTTTTATACTTATCTAGAAGTGAATTCAAAGCATTAAATCTTAATAATACTAAAACTCTAGGGATGTTTGTGTGTACTCAAAATATCTCAGAAATAGTATATTTTATCTTTTTTTTTTTTGCATACTTATTTTCATACTTAACTTTGGCAGTGCAGTACAAATTTTTGTGACATTTGGACCTCTATTTATTAATGAAAACAAGTAAATACAATTTTTTCAGGAGGTCAACATAGTTACACACATACAGAATACACACACATATAATGACTGTCATGGTGTGTCAATCAACACAAGTACACATCTGCTATCTGTGACATATATACACACACATAGTCTTTGTGCTCTCTAAGAAAAAAAAAAAACATTGACGTTTTGATGTATCCCTTCCATACTTGGTGTTCAATCTGTTGTGATTAAAACTAAAATTTTGGTGCTTATTTCTTGCTCTTTCAAACAATTCAAAACAATCTGATAGACATCTACACCTCTTGTTTGCAATCAATTTTTTCCTGGAAGCTTTTAGAATAGATACACCTACATAAAAATGTGATTTATTTGTTTTCTTCTCTCTTTCTGGGATCACTCTTTTACTTTTCACCAGTAGATGCTTCTCAACAAAAGAGGAGTGTGTTTATTCACTAACTTGTTTTAAGTTGATCTCATAGATGTCAAAATTTTCACAACATTAAACAATAGTAAGTCAGCTGATTCTTCAACAAAAGCATTGTCAGGAAAGAAACATGTGCAACAAAGAACAAGAAACAGCAGGCCAAATCACTTGAAGCTGAGAGACAGGCTGATCTGCATGAGGCCTTATTTCTATGTTGTCCAGTAGAAAAAGTTTCTAGATATAGGTGTTATTATGAATATAGAAATTAGACCATCATGGATCATACACAGGTTGCCCTAGATGGGAGAGAAAACTCTTTTGTTTGGTTGGTCTTTGGTTAGTGATTGGGTAATTTAACAGTTAATTGTATTACATAACTATACTGTACCTAACTAATATTCAGTGCAGGAACAGCTTTTCTTTCAAACATGTCTGTTCAAGATTGATCATTTTTATCAAATTTTTTTCTTATTTCCATATCAGTCCTTTATGTTTATTTTGAAACTGAATTGTTTCTAAAACCATTAGTCTGTTTCTAAATCCATCACAATCTCATTGAAGTGAGGGTAATAATGGTGTATTGTTTTCACCCATTGCAATTGGTTATAAAAGGATCTTGAGAATACTGTTTTAACTGATAAAATCATCAACAACATATTAAGAATTACACAGTGGTTAAGTTCTGGTTGATTTCATAATTTATTTTGTATGTAATGTATTTGTGCATTGATTTTTTGTTTGTATTTTGTTATTGGTAAAGGTTCCATGGTTAATGTAATTTTCCAAGGAATTCTATATAATATTGTAGTGGTGCCAACTAATGTTTTTCTATCTAATTTAATTTTGTGCACAATGTTATAATGAGTTGTGATGGCTCTTTGTTGTAAATATGTGACCAACCAATGAAAAAGGGTGTACTGTCCCCAACGTAACAGTTTTGAGTCCAATGTGTATCTAATATAACAGTTTGAGTCATGAAGTTTACAACTTTTATGTTTACACTGAAATTTATATATTGTATAGCTTGTCATTAAATTGTATTAAACATATTCATTAAATACATGTATTTAATGAGAGAAAGAGAGGGAGAGAGAGAGGGGGATGGGAGAGAGGGAGAGGGGAGGGGGAGAGAGTGTTTCAAACCAGTTGGAGATAGCACTGAGAATATATGAATTAGAGAAAGTGAGGAATGGAAAGAATAACTGTATGGAGAGGTTGTGCATAGTATATTTGTATCAAATGAAATAACTATCCAACTGACCACTGTACTGGTTCCTAATCCTTGGAGTTAGTGGTCAACTCTCTAGAATTCTTTCCCTACAATTCTTTCCTGCATTTGTCAACATTTTTTGTCTTTTAGTCAAAGTGGATTTATAGTATTAAAGTGAAATTTCTACTACTTTATGAGAGAAAGCTTGCATTTTTTGTTAGCTTGGTATGAAGTGCTCATGATTCTTGCATGTACTCTAAGACTCACTGTGAGAAAGAAGGCACATTCTCAAATTGGAGACTTGACTTGAATACTTGCAGAGGTGAGGGCTCCAGTAAAGGTACTCAAAGACCAGATGATGATGTCCAACCAAGCAACAAATTCAGTCTTCCACCCAATATTCAGTCTCCCACTCAAATTCAGTCCTTCACTTGAATTCACTGCCACCCAAATTTGGTTTACTTAGAAATGGCTTTGTGTAATCCTCTCTTTTCTTTAGAGGTTTATACTAAAATTCCATTCTCAAATTTCGTTTTTTCCTACAACAACTAAAATTAAGCATCAATTGCAGTACTTGTCTCATGATGAAGGAAAGGCAATTTTGAAAGTCTATTGTTAAGGCTTTTGCTCTTCAGTTTAGTAATAAAATAAAAGATAGAAAGAAAGGCAAGGGATTTCTCTTATGACTGGAATTATAGAATTTTTCTAACATACCTTCAGAAAAGGATGGATGGCAGAATTAGTAAAATGCTGGGTAAAAATGCTTGTAATATTTAGTTATATCTTTGTATATTCATTACAAGGTAATTTTTGCCTTTAACCTGTCTGGCGCCAATGTTATAAGTAAAAATATGATACTAGGAGTTGATTCAATTAACTATGCCCTGTCCCAAAATGCATGGCTTTGTGACAATATAAAGATTTCTTTTTGTTTTGTTTTTTCACCTTCAGGTACTAAATGCCTTAGAATGATTGTACACTGCGAGCCTAGGGAGATTTTCCTCCCTAGCCATGTAAGCATCAGTGATGTCAGCAGTTGTTTGTTGGACAAAAATAGTACAGAGAAAACCATTGTGGAAACATGTCAAGCAGCAATTGTGAGTCTGTCTCAGTTGGAACAAGATGAACCCTATTTCTCTGTTAAAATTATTTTACAGGCTTTATTGAATTTATTCAAAGAGCAATTGAAGACAAATGGTAAGTGATGTAATTACATAATTTCTCTTTATTAGTATGAGTGAAGTAATTATATACATTGTGAAAGAAGGTATTAAATTATGTATCTTCTAATGTTGAATTTTATTAGCTTCATTTCACTCAAATGTCAACAATGTTCTTATGTCAGGGTATGTTATGGTAAACCTATGATAATACTGCATTATTGTTACAATAAATGCACCACTACTAAACAGATTTTATCAAACTGTGTCAATGTCATGCTAGCCAAGCTATGAAATTATCATATTACCATGTTTATCTCAGGCACTGAGTATGAATGTTAGCAGGAAACATCAAGGTGACATACATACATGCATGTGCATGCACACACACACACACACACACACACACGTGCATATGTGCACACGCATGCGTGTGTGTTTTTGGGATCACTTGTTATTCTTTCTTGTTGCATCCTGATTGTCTTTTCTTGTGTTACCATCCAATTTAAATATTCTAATCTATTTTATCAATGCTATCTTAATTGGGACAGTGCTGCTGCTACACATATGGTCACTTTTAACCACTTCCAAAAGAAGGCTGACTTGAAGTCACTTAACACACCCCAGCCTCTAATTCGATAACATGTCCCTTCACACTGTCTTTAATACTACTATTATGGTGGCCTTCTCTACTGGGAGCTGATCAGTCTTTTGCCATCTGCTTGATTCAATTGGCCCTTTTCCTCTGCTTGCCTGTATTTTGTCTATTTCCCTCTCCACCTACAAAAATTATCATGCTCAAATGTTTTTCTCCCCTAAATGTCAGCTCTTCAGAAATCCCTCCCTATCCATATTTTATTGCATTTTTCATTTTGCTATTGTTTAAAAAGAACATCAATCACATTGGTCTTTCTGCTTTTAGAAAGGCCAGCAAAGGATTTTGGTACAGCTTCTACTTTCAGACCAAAGTATAAAATAGAAAATGATCAATTAATGAAGTTTTAGTTGTTTAATTTATGAAATGGAAAAATTTAGATAAAAAGATATTTCGACGAAAAATGGTTTTTGCAATGTAATCTCTTTAAATATAATTGTTGCTATGTTTTTTAACACCTTTCAGATCTGGTAATAAAGCAGCACCTGCAGAACTGTGTGATTGAGAACATTTGTGTTTTAATGACATCAAGGATCAAAGATTATCAACTACAACAGGTATTTAGAACCCAGTGTAAATATATCTTGTGAAGGTGTGTGGCTCACGATCATGGTTAGGGTATTCAGTTCATAATCGTAAGGTCATCAGTTTGATTCCTGATTGCATGTTATGTTCTTGAGCAAGTCACTTTATTTCATGTTGCTCCAGTTCATTGGAGTGCCAGTTAAATATACCTTAGGTCACCAGAACTTGGCTCTTAGTTTGAAGTGGCTCAAAGAGAAAATTCCCTTTAATTTAGTAACCATTCCTGATGCAATGCAGTATAATGTGGTCTACTAGAAACAAAACAAAACACTATAATAGACTTGAACTAAATACTCATTTATAATCTAATATCTTATTTAATTGGCCACTTTGCCTCTTTTATAGTTAGATAAAAATCATGTCTTATAAATATCTTAATAAATTACTGGGTTATCATTAAGAGTTTGCATGCATAGACTCACACATATGTTCATGTGCAAACACTGAATGTGTGTGTGTATGTGTGTGTGTGTGTGTATACATACATACATACATACATACATACATACATACATGCATGCATGCATGGATGGATGGATGGATGGATGGATGGATATACTATAGGTTTCCATAAAGTTTCTGTCTTCTAAATTCCAGAATTAATCTTTAATTATGATAGAAAACACTTGCCCAAGATGCTATACAGTAGAATTGAACAAGCTACTAGACCACACAGTCATGCCTACATTCATACATATCTCTCTATATATATATATACATAAACATAGGTGCAGGCATGGCCGTGTGGTAAGAAGTTTGCTTCCCAACCTCATGGTTCAAGGTTCAGTCTCACTGCATGACACCTTGGGTAAGCATCTTGTAAGCAGATTTGGTAAGCAGAAACTAAAAGAAGCCTACTGCAGCTTTGTGTATTTGATTGTATGTGTGTGTGTGTGTTTCTTTGTGTCTGTGTTTTTCCCTCACTCCCATTTGACAACTGGTGTTGGTGTGTTTATGTCTCTGTAACTTAATGGTTTGGCAAAAGAGACCAATTGAATAACCACTGGGCTTTACAGAAAAATAATAAAATTCTTTAAGGCGGTGCACCAATTTGGCTGCATTCTAATAACTGTCACATGTAAAACATAATACACGAATGATATCTTTATACATATCTAATTCTCTCTAGTGTGTGTATGTGAGAGAGAGGGAGAAAGAGAGAGAGAGAGAGAGAGAGAATGTGTCTGTGTCTGTGTGAGTGTGCATGCATGTATGCATGAGTTAGAGAGAGATGAATAGAATGTATACACCCATTACATAAATATAAATTTAGCAGGTGTGTAGGATTTATATTTATTTTGGGCATTTTTTTTTTTCTATTATTATTTATTTTCTCTTGGTCTTAAGTTCTTCCCACGTGTTCTGCTAGTATTACGCGTGACATATTTAAATTTGTTACTATTTTCTTCACGTGGTATGTAACCTGATGTATTAATTAGTTTAATGAGAGTATTGTACACAAATCTTTTGTCTTTTACTTGTCTCAATCATTTGACGGTGGCCATTCTGGGGCACCACCTTGAAGGGTTTTAGTTGAACTAATTGACCCCTGGTCTTATATTTTTAACCGCATACTTATTTTATTGGTATCTTTTAACCAACCTTTTAAGTTATGGGGATGTAAACACCCAAACACTGGTTGTCATGGAGTGGTGCAGGACAGATAGACAGACAGAACACACACACACACACACACACACACACACACACACACACACACACAATATATATATATACAACAGGCTTCTTTCAGTTTCATTTACCAAATCCACCGACAAAGCTTTGGTCAGCCTGAGATTATAGTAGAAGACACTTGCCTAAGATGCCACACAATGAGACTGAATCTAGATCCATATGGTTGGGAAGCAAGCTTCTTTATTTCATTGAAATTAGCCACAAGGGCTGTACATAGAATGACAAGAAGCCAGGGCTGGACAAGTGTATTAACGAGAAATGAGAAAAAGACATGGATGAAAGAAAATGAAGCAAGCTTCTTACCACACAGCCCTGCATGCACAAAAATATTTTTGTTTTTTTTATTTAAAATCATGTTAATATTTCTTTAAGAAAGTGCATGGCCTAGTTATTATGCAAGCCCGCTCTTGATCTTAAGTGCCCTGTCTCCTTGTATGAAGTAAAGAGATATTTTACTTCATGCTGCTGCAGTCCACTTAGCTGGAAAAATTGATAAAGAAGTCTTGATAGAGCACCTGGTCAATGTCAAGTTAATACATGAATGTTAATAAACCAGTGATACCCCCATAAACTTTCAAGCATAAACAGAGATATGCCCAGCAGTACACTGTTGGGCCTATCCTACTATTACCACTTTCAAATATTTCTTTAAATGCTTTGAATTGTGAAATTTCTAATTGGTCAATTCTAGGCTGACATCAACACATAGTATCAAAGTGTGTAATGTGTCAGTACACAGGGATTTGAAGTTAGGCTTTTGAATCCTTGAGGAAGCCTTTTACCTTAACTCTTGATTTACTTTTATTAATTTTGTTGTTTCTAGTTGTTTGTAGTTGGGTTGAATAAACTGTGTTTTCTCATTTTATTGTGCTGTTATAGTGTATTTAGAAAGAGTGTTTTTGAGTTTTGGATGACAGTACTTCTTCTGAAAGTATAGGAAATGAAGTGGAAACGTATGGGGAGAGTGAAAGAGATTGTGATATCTGGAACAATAATAATTTGTAAGGATAATAAACAAAACAAGATGCTTTTCTTCACAACATTCCTACTAAAAATGTAGCTGGTCAAAATTAACTCTAATTAAAGAAGAGAAAAAAACCCAAATGTGCACATATGCATGCATGCATACATACATAAATGCACACAAACATGCATATATGTTCACGCATTCATGCACATATACACTCACATAATATACAATAGGTTTCCACGAAGTTTCTGTCTTCTAAATTCCACTGTTAATCTGTAATTATGATATTATGGTAGAATACTCTTGCCCAAGATGCTATACAGTAGAATTGAACAAGGTACTAGACCACACAGTCATGCCTGCATTCATACATATCTCTCTATATATACATAAACATAGGTGCAGGCATGGCTGTGTTTTAAGAAGCTTGCTTCCCAATCTCATGGTTCTGGGTTCAGTCCCGCTGCATGGTACCTTGGGCAAGTGTCTTCTACTGTAGCCTCAGGCCAACCTAAGCCTTGTAAGTGGATTTGGTAAACAGAAATTGAAAGAAACCTATTGTAGATATGTGTGTGTTTGAGTGTGTGTGTCTGTATGTCTGTGTGTGTGTGTTTGTGTGCATTTCTTTGTGTCCGTGTTTGAGCCTCACCACTACTTGACAACAGATGATGGCGTGTTTACATCCCCGTAACTTAGTGGTTCAGCAAAAGAGATCAATTGAATAAGTACTGGGCTTTACAGAAAAATAATAAATACTAAAATAATAAAGGAGACAAGCTGGCAGAAACGTTAGCACGCCAAGCGAAATGCTTAGCAGTATTTCGTCTGCCGCTACGTTCTGAGTTCAAATTCCGCCGAGGTCGACTTTGCCTTTCATCCTTCCGGGGTCGATTAAATAAGTACCAGTTACGCACTGGAGTCGATATAATCGACTTAATCCCTTTGTCTGTCCTTGTTTGTCCCCTCTGTGTGTAGCTCCTTGTGGGCAGTAAAGAAATAAGAAAAATAATAAATACTAGGGTTGATTCATTTGACTAAAATGTTTCAAGGCGATTCCACAGTCTAATGAGTGAAACAAGTAAAACATAATACATAAAAGATATCTTTATACATATCTAACTCTTTATGTGAGTATGTGTATGTGTGTGAGAGAGAGAGAGAGAGAGTGTGTGTGCATGCATGTATGAATGAGTCAGAGAGAGATGAATAGAATGTATACACCCATTGCATAAATATAAATTAGCAGGTGTGTAGGATTTATATTTATTTGGGGCATTTTTTTTTTTCTATTATTATTTATTTTCTCTTGGTTCTAAGTTCTTCCCACGTGTTCTGCTAGTATTACGCGTGACATATTTAAATTTGTTACTGTTTTCTTCACGTGTTATGTAACCTGATGTATTAATTAGTTTAATGAGAGTATTGTACACAAATCTTTTATCTTTTACTTGTCTCAATCATTTGATGGTGGCCATGCTGGGGCACCACCTTGAAGGGTTTTAGTTGAACTAATTGACCCCTGGTCTTATATTTTTAGCTGCATACTTATTCTATTGGTCTCTTAACAAACCTTTTAAGTTATTGGGATGTAAACACCCAAACACTGGTTGTCATGCAGTGGTGGGGGACAGACACAAGATCACACATACATATATACATGAAGCTTCTTTCAGTTTCTCTCTGCCAAATCCACTGACAAAGCTTTGGTCAGCGCGAGACTATAGTAGAAGACACTTGCCTAAGGTGCCACATGATGGGACTGAACCTGGAACCATGTGGTTGGGAAGCAAGCTTCTTACTACACAGCCATGCCTGCACCTTCTTACCACACAGCCACATTAATATTTCTTCAAGAATGTGCTTGGCCTAGTCGTTAAGCAACCCTGCTCTTGATCCTAAGGTTATGAATTCGATTCCTAGTCCAAGTGCCTTGTCTCCTTGTATGAAATAAAATGAAATAAAAAGACATTTTACTTCATGTTGCTGCAGTCCACTTAGCTGGAAAAATTGAAAAATAAGTCTTAATACACGAATATTAATGAGCCAGTATTACCCACATAGATTTTCAAGCATAAACAGAGATATGCCCAGCAGTACATTGATGGGCCTATCCTACTTTTACCACTTTCAAATATTTCTTTAAGTGCTTTGAATTGTGGAATTTCAATGAATTAACTCACTCTTAAGTAACTTTTTACTTTATTTTCAGATGAATTTTCTGATTCTGGAAAGATGTCTTTGGTGGAATGTATCTAAAGTTGAAATTGATTACCAATCATTACCCAAGTAATAATTTTTTAAATTTATTTATCTTCTTTTTCTTTCATAATTTAAAGATATTTTAAAAATTAGATATAGAAATTATTATAATTACAGTGTCATGTGTTCAGCCTTAATGTATTAATATATAGATAATAATAATAATAATAATATTGCAAGAAGCAATGAAAATTTTAGGAAAAATAAATAAGCAAATGAGCAGAAATCGAACCAGAGAGTGTGTTAATTAATGAGGCATTAAAACAGAATGACTCTCCCCAGACATAATAAAATAATAATATTGTTTTTATTATTAGCATTGTTAAGCTAGTAAGTTGGCAGAATTGTTAAAACACCTAAAAAAATGCTTAGCAGCATTTCTGCTGAATTTATTTTATTGACCCTTTCAGGGTCAATAAAATAAATACTAGTTAAATATTGTGGTTGATGTAATTGTTTCATCCCCACCTCTGAAATTGTTGGCTTTGTGCAAAATTTGAAACCATTATTATAATCGGAGGCAAGCTGGCAAAATCATTAGCATGCTGGGCAAAATGCTTAGTGGTATTTTGTCTGTCTTTATGATCTGAGCTCAAATTCCGCTGAGGTCGACTTTGCCTTTCATCCTTTCGGGGTTGATAAAATAAGTACCAGTTGAGCACTGGGGTCAATGTAATCTACTAGCTCCCTCCTGCCAAATTTAAGGCCTTGTGCTTATAGTAGAAAGGATTATTATTATTACCTCTGCCTTAGTGAAGGCGGAGGTATTATTTTCAGTCATGTTTGTTTGTTTGTTTGTCCATGAACAAAATATCTCAAGAACCACTGGATGGATTCAGATGAAACTTTCAGGGATGTTTGGCCCCATGACTAGCACAAACTGATTAGATTTTGGGATTGATTCGGCACCAGACAAGGATTTTGGATTATTTTTCCTGTTTTTTTTTATACTTAATTTTTGAGAGTGGTCAGGTTCATTTTTAGTATTCTCATTTGTGAGAGCAGTAGAGTTTATTTCAGATATTCTCATTTTAAAAATCATCTCTAGCTAATCGTTGAGAGGACGTTGGTGATGCCTTGGCAGAGGTTTGCACTCTCTGAATGCTCTTGTTATTATCTAACTCAAATTCTTTTCTCTACAGGTTGGTAATGAATACAATGCAAGAGCATTTAACTGATGAAATAATTCAAGCTTCTGGCATGAAACTTATGAAATTATTTGTAAATAAATGTGAGTAGAATTTCCCTAAATTCTTACTTGCAGCCCCCATATCCTCATATTATGTAGTATAAAAGAAGAAAACTTCTTGAGTCTTGCTACTTTTATATTAAATGTGTCATAACATTATCTCTTAATCTTAAAAATGTTCAGGTCAAGGTTCAAAACTCTTTATCAGTGTAAATAATTCATTCTCTTTAATCCCCGGCTCATAACTCTTGTACTTTTCTGTGAATGTTATATATTGTGGTTCATTTGCCTTCAAATATTTTCCTGGTGTTTGTGTCCTTTGTTTATACCATGTCTGTACACAGAGATATTTCATTGTTAGCAAGTATGGTTGAGGAGCAGTTATTTTCATGTCAGAAGATATATGAATTTTTAAACCAATGAGGGTTGTTCCTGTCATATTCAGGATATGTTTTATCAAGTCAATGCTATTGGTTAGAATCATAATTTGCTGATATATAAAATTTTAAAGCTAAGAAGATGAGATAAATCCCTATTTGAAGCTGATTTTTCCAGAAGAACAGTTGGAAGATGATGGGTTGAGAGTGGATAGGGACCAGAGCTATCCAACAGTACATAGGATGGGTATAAACAAGGTGTGAGGGAAAGGGGACAAGAAGGGAGCCGTAGACTAGGGTAGAGATGAATCCTTAATCATTGAAAGAAAGAGAAGTATGAGAGATCATGGTGGGGTCTAGAGGGGGTGGGGGAAGAGGAGAAGGGATATATGTGTATGTGTGTATACGTATGTATATATGTGAGTAATCATTTTAAGGATAATGTGTCCTGTATTCTATGTACTGTATGGAAGAAAAATTATTATATCATATGTATGTTATTAAAAGTAATTTGAATATTTTTCCTATTTTTCTTCTGAAACTGAATTTGATGCAGCAATACTTGTGAATGTGGATCAAAAGGAAGTGGCTGAACTGTCTCTGGTTTTACTAGCTGGCTTCAAGGAATCTGTAGATGTCCAAACTGCTGCTCTTCAAACTTTGAATCAATTATTTCAATCAGGTATATATAATTCTCATTGAATGTATTATTCTCATTGAATTTTAGTGGTGTTTCTACACATTAAAATAAATTATAGATTTTGCTTGTTTATTTACAAAAAGATGTTGCTGCAAACTTTTAAGGCAGCCAGCAGTATCCATACAATTTGGAATTAATTTATTTATCAAGAGAGTTATGTTAGTTGAAAGCAAGAAATAAGTTCAAGAGTAGGTTTGATAAATATATTAGAATATGATCTAAAGCATCCTTGTAATATTTTAGAAAAGACATTTTGTAATTGAGTCAGCATTTACATGTGTTACCCATTAGCCAGAAAGAAAACCAATAATTTAAAATTATTTCTGGAGATTTCTGTACAAATATGTTGGTTAAGAGCCTGATTAGCTCTGCTTAAACAGGTCATAGATCTTTATAAAGAGGCTGACAGCAGAAAACTAAAATTCTCACATAACAAAATAACTGTAGTTTGAATGATAGCTGAACTATAACGTTTAGTGTACACTTGCTGCATGAATTGTTGGAGTTTGTTCTTGTGAACAAACTCACAATGTAATGTGATTCCTGTTTTCAGTTAGATTCTCTGAGGTAGTTGTGTGTTTTACCTAAGGGTACATTGCAACATTACTGGTCTGAAACTTGGATAGTGGACCTATAATACAGTGCTTTAATTGCATCAGGGATCATAGCAGTTCAAGGATATCTAATTTTACAGGGTTTGAAAAATGTCTCTTTTTCACTCAGAGGGTACAGACTCAGGTATAATGAGTCTTAAAAGGATCTTAGGAGATTTGGAAGACCCAAAACGATCTTCAAAGCATGATTAAGTATGCTTACATATATACAAAGATGATGTCATATGCTGTATGGTGAAATGTTTAATTAGAGTTTATAGCCAAAATATCAGAAGCTAAAACATATTTCGAGGTCTTTTCAATCAAAAATAAGCATTTAGATTTTCATATCTGCAGTTGGCATCTATTAGAACAAATTAGAAAAATAAACTTTTGCAATTTGGCAGAACCGTGGTTGGTAATATATTAGTATTTGCAATTTGAAAAGATGAGCTATGATGATGTGAATTTACCTTTAATTTATCTAAAACTCAGACCTTAAAGTTTTTAGTCTTTTCACTGAACTGAAGTTTCAAGTTTTTCAGCACATACTTATCACAATAGTTTCTGTTCTCCCACTAGATAATTAAGATTAATAAAACTAACAAAAATCAAAATATATTGTATAAACTACAGTTCAGTATTTTGGAGAAATTAAACACTATTTAATAAATCGTCCTGCTGCTGCTGCTACTGCCAATGCCAACAACAAAGATAACAACAATACCAACAACACCAGCTGTTACTACTACTACTACTACTACTACTACTACTACTACTACTACTGGTGCTGCTGGTGCTGCTGCTGCTGCTTTTACTACTACTACTACTACTACTACTACTTGACATATACAGTGATAATTAATTTGTTTAGTGTTATAGAGATTACTATAAATTAGCAATGTGTTTGTGGTGGAGGCATTATGATTAGACAGAACACTTGACTGATAATGTATTTGATAAAAGTCTGAAACATTAAAACAAATGTTATTTAGTGATTAAATAAAATGTAGATTAATAGTTTAGCGCCGGGTCAGTTCTGATTTGGTGATCTATCATTGAAAGCATTCCAGCTATGATTATCCAGTGTCTTTTTCTTAAATGCAAGGAATCCAGAGCTACATTATTGAATGCATGTTTTTCAATAATGTGAGGATTTAAAGGAGATGGCTGCTCTTTCTAGCTGGTTGAGAGAACCACATAGAGGTTCTCTCTATTAGATTTGTATCCACATGCAGTGGCAGGATATGAACCACAAAAAGGTAGAGCCAAATACAATATACCTGAATAAGAAGAGATGGACATGACTGGAACATCTGTAACCATAACATAGGTTTGTTTAATGAATGCATACCCCCTTCCTGAGACTAAACAATTACAGCTAATGTTTTACTTAACTAATAAATCATTACAGATTAATTCTTCATTCTTTTTCCTCTCTTTTTTTTTCTTTCTTATGTAGAAGTTCTTCCTTTAGATTTTTTTGTGTCAAATCTACACATATTTGATGCGTTGTGTTTCCAAAACCTTTTAAAGCAAGACATTTTTGAAGCTGTTCTTCCCATCTATAGCATCATATCCTGCAGTTCAGGTAAAAATATTGACATATTTGAATAGTTGTTTATTTACTCCTTTCAGTTGTTATCGTCAGTATCACCACCTTTCTGTATGTGTGTGCGTGTGTGTGTGTGTGTGTGTGTGTGTGTGTGTGTGTGTGTGTGTTGTGATGCTATGTTGAGACCAGATACAAAACTCAAGAGTACTGAAGAAATCAGTTGCCTCCTGAAGACTTAACCCTTTAGCATTCACATTATCCTATGCTTACTCACCTTATTTTGAATTAATCATGCATTATTTTGTAGATATAAGATTTTGATGTTAATTTTTAGAATGATATTGTAGGCTAATTTGAACATAATACAGGTAAAATATTTTGGCCAGAAATGACCAGTTTAAATGCTAAAGAGTGTGAGATATTTCATCATCCAAGGGAAATATGCTGTGCATGAGAAGACCCGGCAAGCCAAGTGAGACCATAATCCATGGCCTCTGCCAGGGGTGTAACCAGCCCACTTATGTGTACCTTTCCTTCATTGGACACTAAGCTCCACTTGCAAAGACCTGTTGAGGCAAGTGAAATCGAAATTGAACTAAATTCGACGACTAGCACCCATGCCAACGTCTCCTTCATTGGACACTGAACTCGGCTTGCAAAGACCTGTTGGGGCAAGTGAAAGCAAAATCATGATGGCACCTGTACCAGTGGAGCACTAAGAGCACCGTCTGAGCATGATCGTTGCCAGCGTAGCTGTCTGGCTTCCATGCCAGTGGCACGTAAATAGCACCATTTGAGCATAATCGTTACCAGTGTTACCTTCCTGGCATTTGTGCTAGTGGCATGTGAAAAGACATTTGAGCGAGGTCGTTGCCAGTGCTGCTGGACTGGCTCCTGTGCAGGTAGCACATAAAATACACCATTTTGAGCATGGCCGTTGCCAGTACCCTCCTGACTGGCCTGCTTGCCGGTGGCACGTAAAAGCACCCATTACACTCTCGGAGTGGTTGGCGTTAGGAAGAGCATCCAGCTGTAGAAACTCTGCCAAATCAGATTGGAGCTTGGCATAGCCATCTAGTTCGCCAGTCCTCAGTCAAATCGTCCAACCCATGCTAGCATAGAATGCAGACGTTAAACGATGATGATGATGATGATGATAACTTCAACAGAACTCTTCTCACAGTGGAACAATAGATTTTCTGTGACAGCAGTTTTACATTTTCCATATGCCTTAGCTAAGCCGAAATAATGTCTTCACCACTTGACCTTTCTGACCTCTTCTATTTCACCAAAAGCTAGAATTAAGATATCACAGTACCACCAACTAAATCCATTGTTCTCAACGATATGTCTATCCTGGATAGTTATAAAAGCAAGAACCCCAAGTAAAAATCAGTTAGTCACTTGGTGACAACTCAGTGACAACTCATGAGTTGTGAGATAACTAACATCAGTTAGTGAACCGACCACTAGAATCATAGCCACAAGCAGGCAGACAAATGGTCAGAGGGAAAGAGAAAGAAAGTTTACAGTCAGCGACAATATGAGACAACTTCCTACATTCTCTCACTCTTACTAGCTCACTTTATTGTCTCTTACAACATCACTCTATTTCTATCAGTAATTACTACTACACAATGACAAGAACATAAAAAACACAAACTATACAAGGAAAATCTCCATCTATCTTTACTTCGCATGCTTTACGATTTCATCACCTGCTTGTTGAGGCAAGGTATTGTATAATGTAACGGTTAAATAAATATTTTCCTCACAACTTCAATCACTGTTCTTTCATCTTTACATAATGGCAATCAACGAAGAACCAATCTTTACAAACAGATTACATCCATCCTACTGTGTACCAAATCCATCGTATTGTTTACCATATTACCGTCACACACTAAACTTCAATCATTACCAAATTAAACTTCGTTACACAC
>NC_068981.1:57558350-57578127 GCF_001194135.2 Octopus bimaculoides | reverse complement strand
ATATATATATATATATATATATATATATATATATATGTAGTTATCTGTGTCTGTACTTGTCTCGCTCCCCCCCCCCCTCACCATTGCTTGACAGCCAATGCTGGTGTGTTTATGTCCCTGTAACTTAGCAGCTTGGTAAAAGAGACCAATACAATAAGTACTAGGCTTATAAAGAATAAGTCCTGGGGGCGGTTTCTTCGGCTAAAACCCTTTAAGGCAGTGCTCCAGCATGGCCACAGTCAAATGACTGAAACAAGTAAATGAATAAGAGAATATCCACTTGATTAAATCTGTTATCTGGTAAAATGTGGAGTATTTCATACCAAATCATGTGACAGATCATAACACTTTTGATGAGTGTCTTTCACCAAAACCTCAGTTTTACACACAAATCAAGTGAGTAAAAGGTGGAAACTGTATGTAAGCTAATTTCTATGAGAACACCTGGTGGTGGAAAAATATGACCTTGCTTGGAAACATATATTCATGTGTGTGTGTGTGTGTGTGTGTGTGTTTACACTCTTGTCTTGACAGCATGTGATGAACATTCTGTCATGCCAGCAATATTGTTCATTTCCAGTCTTCTGTTGAGATCATGTCAACTTACTTGGAAACAGTGAGTGTGGGTGACAGGAAGGGCATCAAACCATAGAAAAATGTTTCAATGAATTCCATTTGATCCATACAAGTGTGCAAAAGTGAACATTGAAACAATGATTAAAATACTGGAAGAATGGTGTACTGATTACTGCTACAATAAATTCTTTATTTATTACTCAGGGTACTCCACCTTTTAACATGATTGTCCAAATTCTTACCATTGGCTTCTTCATTATTTTCTTGTGTGTGTGTGTGTGTGTGTGTGTGTGTGTGTGTGTGTGTGTGTGCAAGCATGCAGTGAATTCGTAAATGTGCAATTACTTTATATTGATATTTAATTTACAGAGTACCTGTGTCACACCTTGATTGAAAATAATATTCATGAGCATCTGTGTACTATTCTCTGCAAGTATTTAAAAAATGAATCTCTGTTGGAGATGATCATGAAAATGCTGGTCAACTTGGAGAATAAATGTAAGGCTAAAACATTTCTCTTGCTATAGTTTCTAATGTGTATCAAAAGCCACCAGTGAAGGGGTTTGGTTTTGATTCCTGACTGAAGATGTTTTATTTCATTTATGTTGGAAATGGCATAAACTTCACAACCTAATAAATCTCTATTTTCCTTAAATATTAAGGCCTTATATCTGTTAAGATTAAATGTACATTTCCCTATCTATTAGAATAGATTATTGCAAAATGATAATTTTTGTAAAAGTATATTTTAACATAACCTAATTTTGACTTCAGAAAAAATATCTCACATGATAATTCCATGTTGTAGTTGGATCAGTAGTACTGCTGACGGTAGGGATGACAGCACTGTTAGAGGTTATCATTATTTTCATTATGCTTGAATAGACCAATGACAAGTGGTATGGAGTAAATCAAACATTATGAAAACTCTGGAGTCTGAAGATAGTAGTGTTTAGTTTATTGGTAAAATCTAATTAAAAATTAAGCCAATTTATATGCCACAAGGAGAGGTTATTAGTTCTTGTGACCTGCTTGAAATGTTAAAAGTCACCTTCCTTTATGATACACAATTTTACATTATTTCACCAGTCACATACTAGAAATTATGATTGTATGAAATTGGGATACGGTTTGATTGCTACGGTTTCCTACTAGCTCAATTTTGCACTTTCATTGAAACGTCTCAGTTTTATAGCACAGAGGTATCTGAAAAGAAACCATTTGACTAAATTTTCTATGGTCATTCCTTCTATCTTGTGAAAAATTTGATATTATTGGCTGGAGCTATTATTTACAGGAGTTCATAAATTTTGAGTTCAAATCAATTGCCAGTGTTTTGTTGTGTGCTTAGGTAAACCACTTTACTCTGCATGTCTTAGTTCAGTGTTTTTTGTTGTGGCTTTGAGTGTTGAAAAAGTGGCAAATTACCATGTTTAATTGAAACTGAGAGTGTTTTAAACTTTTTAAGTTTATCCACAGTCTCAAGCATTTACCAGGGTAAAGAAAGAAAAAAATATATGAATTCAAACCTCCTTTTGTCTTTTCACTGTTAAAGAGGGAGGGAGGGAGGGGCAACACATTTTCACTAATAAGTGGGTAGGCTGGATTTTGCCAATTTGAAAAATAGTGTCTTAGTTCACCCATCAGGAATACTGTAGGTCAGCTGGGATATTTCTTGATAAAGCAACCATTCTAGTGGGAGATTTAACTATAATTCTTCTAAAATAATAATACTAAGGTCTACATGAGCTTTAGAAATAAAATCTTTCTTATAAAGCATGTTGTCATAAGAACTTAGACTCTAATACACTGTTCTCATTCTTCAGAAAGAAAGGATTTTGTTGAAAGAGATTTAGCTGTTATAATGCAGAAATTTGGTTATTTTAACATGCAGATTTAGATACTGTAATACGGAGATTTGGCTGTTATAATATGGAGATTTAGAAATTATAACAAAGGAAATTTGGCTGTTATAATACAAAAGATTTTATTAGTAGTTTTATTGTGTTGTTACTGTTGGTGTTATATATTTTACAATCTGCCCAATAACTTTTTACTTTCATATATTTCAGCTGTTTTTTGCTACTTGGCTGACACTGGTTTTATAGCCAGAGACCTTTCTAAAATCTTAAGAGATTATTCTGAAAACATTTGTATTACTATTGAAGGGTTGAAGTTGCTTAAAATAGCAGGTAAGACAGCAATCTTAATTTAATAACTTCCACATTCTTTTAATTAATATTCAGTTACTTATTTTTGTGTTCCTTAGTTTAATGATTTGGGAAAATTGTCTAGAAGTGGACTTAGTTAACCCTAGTGAAAATAAAAATCTGACCATGAATAGGTGATTAAATACTTGAGGTGAGGGTAATCAGATAAGTCTTAATTTTTAATGAAATAGCAAGCATTATGAAAAAGAGATAAGATTACACTGACAAATTTACAATCCTGTTTCAAATCTCACTTTTAGCTGGCACTATATCTCTAAAGGTATAACTGCCAAGCAGACATAATTCCAATTGTCTGTTCCTCTAATGTTGATAGATATTACGAATTGAAAATATAAACGTTTGTTATTTCATTCTATTCATTTCACTTTATTTATTTAGTCTTAATATTAATCTGAACCTGGATCATGTCACATGGTCTTTTATAATTTTTTATAATTTTATTGTATAAAATGCTACTGTATAACAGGCCACATCTCATTCAATGTCCAGCTTATTACTTTGTATTCAGTGAAGTAGGCTGAGCTAGCTGAATGCTTAGGGTAAATTAATTTTTAGTAGCTGATTCATACTAGTTGTGAAAAGTTTCAGATGTAGTTAAAGTATACTGTTGTTAGCCAGTGAGATCACTTTAAAATTGAACTATGTTTCTTTGGATAGAAGAGGTGGTTTCAGTTCTTATAGTGATATAGCTTGAAAAAGAATATGTTCTGTCAGACTGAGTTTCCCTACATATTCTCTCAAAAACGTTTTTCAATAGTGCCTTCACTTACAAAAGTGAGAGGCTTCATATCTACATGTATGAATATTAATTTTTAACTAATATATTATAAAGTATTTCATTTTCTTTGTTAGTGAGCTTTCATTGTGTTGACCAAATTGAAAAATGGATTTTCCCTATTTATAATTCACTTTTCAAACATATGGTATCATCAAAAGTTCAGGTGAGAGCAGATTGTTAATTTCATAATTCAGTTTTCTTTCCTTTTTCTGAATTCCAGTTATTCAAAAAATTTTCTATAGTAGTTTATTAATGCTAATAAAAACAATAATGACAAATAATACTAATTATAAATTATACTAACAATGATTTCTAATTATGGTACAAGGCTACATATTTTAGGTATGAGTATAATTGGTTAAAAAAATTACTTATCTTTCGTCCTCTCTCTGGTGATGTACTGCTATAGGGTGTGTCCACACCCTATAGCAGTGAGTAGGGGAAAAGCAGGAAGTCTCAGCTGGTAGGGGTTGCAAGAGTGTATTGGGAGTGACAAATGGGGTTTAGATGAGGGGATGAATATAATGAATGATGGGCAAATGTTGAGGGATGATAAGTAGGAAAGGTATGGAAGAGTAGGTGACAACTGTAAAGATTCAGTGGTGTTGAGGGTTGAATGTGGTGAACAGTAGATAAGAATGGGTGATCACTGATACATGAGTTGGAAGAGAGACAGAGATGTATGGGATGTAGATTGCAAGAGGTGGGTGAGGCAAGCATAGAGAGAGTGAATGATTATTTTGATGAAGTAGGAGAGCTAATTTGGTAGCTCAGGAAGGTGATGCAGGTGGAGAGGATAATATTAAGAATGAAGGATGTATTTCAAGTGAAATGTTTCTGGGTTGTGAGAAAGATAAGTGGTCACAGGGAAAAAGCTGGTGAAATATGCAGTTCTGCTCATATTTAATTACAGCAGCAGAATACTGCAGTTAGAGAAATGTTGGGCAGTAGGAATGTCTTGAAAAGGAAATAGAGCAAGGGGCCTAGTGGTAGACATATACATATATTTCCAGAACCAGTTTTGCCCAGATGGGGGAATCTTCTTTACTTCATGGAGAAGAATGAGAAAGATGAAAACTGAAGTTGAGGTCATTTCTTTTATTCAGGGATATAATGCTTAAATATTTGCTCTTGACAAAGATTACTCATTAATAAGTTGAACCTATAACAACACATCATTTTTATATCGTTTTTATTGAGAAGATAACGTTTTTTTTTTTTTAAATTTTGATACAGATCATAGGTTATAAAACTGTTGTTGAAATATTGAAGAATTACCCAGAGTTTATTGATAGCGTTGGGGAAGATTCCACAAAGAATCAGTAAGTTGATATTTTGAAAGTTTCTTATTGGTACAATTATTTTTCTTTTCAGTTTATACATTGCATAAAATTACTCATTACTATTTATGATTAAAGTAAGATGGTCAGTCGACAGAATTGTTAGTATTCTGAACAAAATGACACTAAGCATTTTGTCTCTCTTTACATTCTGAGTTCAAATTCCACCAAAGTCAACTTTGCTTTTCTTCCTTTTGAGGTTGATGAAATAAGTACCAGTTGAGCATAGGAATTGATGTAATTAACAAACCTCCTTTCAACAAAAATTTAAGGCCTTAAGAAGTTTCAGAGACTACTGTGTTGTGTGCAGCAGTATTCTGATGATCAATATGTAGTGTGTGCATGCTGATTGTTATTATGTAGAGCCCCTACTGATTTAGGAGGATTGGAGAAGGTACTAAAAGTTTTGAAGTTAAACCAGAGCACTGTTAGGAACTGCAAAACAGAGTTACAGCATACAGCAATGTAGCAATTTAAATATCTGATGATATTTGATTTCTAGAAAGGGAAATGGGATAGTTTAAAACATCTCACTGAGCTAAGTTTCTGACTTTAATTCAGCCCAGTGGGATACTTTTAACACAGCATTTATCTCATTACACCATTGGCTGGAGACATTTCAGTACTATTTTTCAAATTTCAATTCTTTACTATTATCAAATAATTCCAACACTTAAAATTAAGAAGGCTTCCATTTGTGTCAAAATTTTCTTAGAATAAATTCCTTTTTTCCTTTATTCTACATTGTTATGATTTTCAACCATACTCTAACTGGAATATATATGTGTGTGGAAATGCGAAATTTAAATAAAATCATTATTGAATGATCTTTAAATAAGTATAGTTTGTTAATTCTAGATTTAATCTTTACAGGTATCCAGTTCATACATTATGTCTGGGAACAATCCTGCAACAAAATGAAGACAGCAACATTTATGTCACAGCTTGTGAAGCTATTTATTGGTTAGCAGCTGGAAATTGTAAGACTCTATTTATTTTGACTGAGAAATATTATACATATATGTATATTTTTTGTAGAAATGTGTGTGTCTGTATAATTATATGTGCAGATAAGTGGTGTAATCATGGAAATTTTGTTATATGTTCACTTTGATAGACATTTAAAGACATTTTGTATGAATGTCCACTTGGACATTTGAAGTAATTATGTAACATCCACTGGAAGAACATTTGGAGAAATCATTTATCATCATCGAAAATCAAATTTTATTCCAAATGGTAACCATAAATATAGCAGTTTCTTTAGAGGAGTGAGGATTTGAAATATTGTGAGGTTTATGACTTTTCCAATCACAATGTGAGTTAGAATGGTTTCAATCTGGAATCAAAAACTATATCACAGTCTCAGTTCACTTGTAGCTTATCTCCTGTTCTATAGAGCATACAGTTCAATTATGACTATATTAACAAGTTTAAACAGAAACAGGACCCGTTTGGTAAAGAGGGGATCAATTTTAGTTATTGAACCACCTATGCCAGCATGGAAGGCGAATGTTAAGTGATGATGATGATGATGAAGCCAATGATCTTATTGGCACTTACTTTTGGCATGAATAGTAATACATGTCCGTACATGATTTAACATTAAAATAGTGCAACATTAAACCTGAGAGGCCATAACACATTTAGATTAACCAAATGTGCCAAATATTGCAGCTAGCTAATCATATTACATTAATATTTCAAAGGTATTTTTTGCTGTGTATTTTTCTATTTTGTTTTTGTAAATTTTTTAAAGTTTTAAATTGATATATCTAAAAATAGTATAAGCCAAAATCTGGAAGCAAAAATTAAAGTAAAAGCATTTAAAATACTGAAATTAAAAATAAAATTCTAAAATTCAATAAGAAAAACCTCAAAATCAAATTGATTGAAATTGTAAAATTTTTTTTCTCATTTATTGAACTTTAGTTTGAGTTTAAATACAATTCCAGATTTCTTTTCTTCTGATTTTTACACATTAAAATATCATTTTGTGTCTGCTTTCTATGCTGAAATGGGTTGGGTGTATTGTTACTATCTGACTCAGTACTTATTCATAGTTTCTGTCCTCCTGCTCAGGTCAGAGAAATACATTTTGCTTGTCTGTTTCATTTTTGGCTTGGTTTCTATGGTTGGATGCCCTTCCTACCACAAACCATTTTATAGAGTATTCTGGGTGTATTCTATCATGGCACCTACATTAGAAAGGGTGTCATACCCTCAATAAGACTAAAGTATCCTTTCAACCCTATGTTGTCTCCACTCATTCACCAATCACTTTACACAGTACATTTTATAACATTAAATTTCAAACTAAAAAATGTCCTTAAAAAAAAGCAATCAAAATTATAATAAATTGTTAAAATCCATAAAAGTTTTCAAATGAAAAATGCATGTATCAATATTCAACAACTCTCTTATACAGTGATTTATTTATTTTCATTACCAGATCAAGTTTCAGATCTTTTTATGCTAAAGAACACCTATCAGCAAATCTTAGAGATAATGCAGAATCACCAAAGCAATGCTGCTGTGGTGCTCTCAGGCTGCAGAGCTCTGCGAGCACTTTGTTTGTTCAGGTATGTTAAAAATGTACATATATCTTTTGTCTTTAGATGGTTGGCAAAATGTTTAGCTTGATACTTAATGACAATTAAGAGTAATAATTAGAGAAATAAAATAGCATCTTTTCAGCTAAAAGGTCACTTGTCTCCTATTCCCTTTACTGTGAATATAGCATGTGCAGGTAAATACTTTTAAATGTTGTATAGTCAAACAGTGTGACAGACAATAAACTGTAAGAGTTTTGTTATACATTGTAATGCTTAATCATGTTAGAGAAGACAGCTGGATAGAAAGATATATCAACAGATAAATTGGTAGAAAGATAGAAAGTTAAATTCAAGTGAAATAACTAATAACCTTAGCAAATTGCCTTGAACTGTGCCTTGTTGCTGGGTGTGCAGTTGTTAAGTTTTTCAATAGGTTTATATGTTCATCCATATTGTCAGAGTAAATAGATGGATACAAGGAGAGAAGGTGGCATTGATAGAGATTGTTAAATAGTATATTAACAGGTATCTACATAGTATGATAGACAGATAAATATACAGATAGTTAAATATAAATAAGATAACCTTAATTAGTAAATAACTTTGTACTGAGCTTTGTTGAAGGTTTGGTGCTGGCAATGATTTAGTATACCTTAGATTATCTTATATCAATGCTATCTTTGTGGATTTTTATTAGTTAATAGAACCATAGTACAGAGCAATTGTATAGTATAAAAATTTTGTATATGTACATCCTGAGTTGCATACTTCTGGATATGCTCTTCTATAAGACTGTTGCAATGGTTTTCCATTCTGTTCACAGTGGTGCTATGACATTAGGTGTGTGTACCATTCTGTAATAGGTAGGACAGGGCTGCCTTCTTGAAGGTATTTTGTCATGCACACATAATTCTTCACCTTCCACCACCCCTGTCTGATGGTAGGTACATACAGTTCTTGTTCTTTAGGGGGTTAAAGATGGATTTCTCTCTGGCTCTCTGGTTGGTGAGTGGTTAAACTTTATTGTTCTTAACAGGCCTTGGCATTATCTTTTGACTTTGTTCTTAAAAAATTCTTTCACTGCAAGCAGTTTGCAGAATTCTCCTTCATATGGTTAGAGTCTAAGTTTATGTATTCATAGCAGTGCACTGTAGATATGGGTGTAATGATTTTATGTTCTGGGAACCTACAGCTATATCAAACTTTGGGCATTTACTTAGGATCACTGCTTCCTCTGCGGTTAGTGTTTCTATTAAATCAGTTATTTTTTAGTGTTTTATTATAACATTATCACAAGAGAGGCCACTATCACTGGAGTGCCATCATCACTGCATTCATTGCAGCTTGTGGTGTCTGAATCTTCCTTGTGAAGGCTCTCAGTTACAAACTACGTTGTTAAAGTCAGTTATAGAATGATATAAGTAGTTCTTGGGAGAGAAATGAGACATAGAGGGTAGAAGGGAGAGGCTGAAGTGTGAGAGGGAAAGTATTGGAGAGTGTGGAACAAGAGATGGGCAGAGGATGGGGAGTTTGAATAAAATAGAATGATACGTAACTAGAAGAGAGAGAGAAAGAGAGGGGAGAGTCTGATAAGAAATGTTGGTAACTGTTATCCTACATCCACTCATCTATGCTGGTATAGGTTGGACAGATCTTACACATTTCACCACATGGTATAGTCCTTTATTATCTGACATAACAGCAAAAGAGAAAACCAGCCAACTTTGTTATGTATATAAATGTGAAATAACTTTGCATTACCCTGTGCATATAAGCGAAAGCAGGGTATTGTAATCACTCATCTTTGTCTGTTTGCAAAATTACTGGAAAAAAGCTGAATGGATTTTCACTACATTTGGCAGAAATACTCATTGGGTGAGCGGCTCAAAATGACGAATATTTGGTTTGATAATCTTTTAAGAAAAAAAAAATTTTTTTAGAAATCAAACTTACAAATTTTCCAATAAGCAAGTGGTCATATTATTTGTTCACTTTCTTTTTCATATGAATCAACCCTCATCTGCATGTGTATAGATCATGGTGTACCTATGTGCATAGACATATGTGTGTACATACATACATAGATACATAAATACTGACATATATATGTGACAGTGTGTGTGTGTGTGTGTGTGTGTGTGTGTGCATGCATGTGTGTGTGTGTGCATGCATGTGTGTGTGTGTGTGTGTGTGTGTGTGCATGCATGTGTGTGTGTAGTGATGGATTTGAGGGTTTCACTTATTTACAATTTGATTTCTTAGTTTCACCAGAGTATAAATACCTATAATGGTGATATTTCATTTATGACTTGATTTCTTAATTCCACTAGAGTATAAATAAGTATGATACTTAAAAAAAAAAAATTTAATTGAACTTACAAATTTCCCAATAAGCAAGTGGTCATATTATTTTGTTCACTTTCTTTTTCATATGAATTGACCCCCATCTGTGTGTGTATAGATCATGGTGTATCTATGCGCATAGACATATGTGTACATACATACATACATGCATACATACATATGCGACTCTGTGTGTGCGTGTGTGTGTGTGTACACTGATGGATTCAAGGGTTTCATTTATTTATGAGTTGATTTCTTAATTTCACCGGAGTATAAATACCTATAATGAAGAAAAAATTCTATTCAATCAAAAAGCATGGGTAAGCAATGCATTGTATGTCACACTGTAATTTGTGAAAATGTTTATCTGTGTGCAGAGTATACATTGCCCTGCCGATGCCTTTCTTTTTCATTCTCTCTGTTTTATTTCAGACCTTATAACGAAAGGTTGCAGATTACCCAGTATATATGTATTAAAGAATTGTTTGAAAACCTGTTTACATCATTCATCGACAATCCTGCCATTTTGATGGAAGCAATGTGTGTACTGGCAAATCTTTTAGAATGCAGTATGTTTAACTTCATTGTTATTGTCTCATATCAGATAAACTTGTGAAAATATTGCTACATACCTACAGCATGCATACATATACATGGACATGCACAAAAATATACATGCATACACCTTTGAAAATAAGGAATATTTATGGAATATTCTGATGTAAGTCTTAACTAAGTGTCTTCTATAGCATTTTAGAAATGCCTGGTGATGCTCATGTCTTCTTGAAGCATCCAGTCCATTATTTAGTTTAGCTTGTCAGTGGAAGTAATTACCAAGGTGTGGATGAGAATGGTCTTGGAGCCAAAAATGAGAGTCAGGTGAAAATCAGTGTGCTTATCTATCCTTAAAGATGCTGCTGCCGAAAAAAAGGTATTGTTTGTAGCTGAACACACAAATACATTAGCAGACTGGAACCAATTCCTTGCACAGGTAAAAAGATGGAAGCTTGCACGGTACTGGCACATATCCCACCACAACTTACTGCCCAAAACCATTCTTCAGGACACAGTTGAGGGATGGTGAAAGATAGGTAGACACAGAAAATCCTGGTTTGACAGCATCAAGGACTGGACAGGTCACACTGCTACAAACTTGCTATGCATGATAGAGAACAGAGACCAGTGGGGACCACTGGTTGCAAAAACATTTAGAATGGTACTCCAGTGACTGACGGCATCAGTTAAGGATCTTGATGATGAGGATGATTAGTTTAGCTTGCTAAGATTTTACTTTGAGAAATATTGCCATTAATCAATTATCAAATATACAGAAAACAAATGAAAAAAATGCTTTTTTTCCCCAAAAATGAGAAATTTCTGTACTGCAAAAACGGTAGCTAACCAAGAAAAAGTAAGGTCATTTTCAGATTCAGCGCCCTCAAATTAGCTTAAAAAGTTGTTTGGTGTCTCAACATCATTTCAAAAATCTTTTTTTGTTGACCAGTGTAATTAGTGAAACAATAGTGAAATGAAATATAAATGCAGATGGAATTATTTAGTTTGTCTGCAAGTAATTTATTTAAAAAAGATACTTTGGCTATCAATATGAAGAGACTTAGAACAACTTCAATCAATGTGTAAAAATATGCATGCAAAATAAGAAGGTGCTGTTAATAATAAATGCAGTGGTGAGGATAATGTGGTTCGTAACTGTTATGACATCGTTTTGAGATTTACTTTTGACTTTTATTTATTGTAATTTTAATGTATACAGTTTTGTGCATTTGAACATACTGTTATGGTTCTCTTGGTTTTTATTTTCCAGACATCAAAGTTCTGTCCACAGAAAATTACTGTAGTTTTTACAATATCATAAGTGCAATGAAACAGTTTTCTGACTATGTTTTAATCCAAGAATCAGCACTGGAGGTTTTGACTGTAGCCTCTAAGTCTGGTAAGCAATTTTTGTTGTATTTTTCTTAGGTCTGGTCTGTATTGTTTGACAGTTGAGTAAAACAGCAATTGTTTTTTCAGGTAGTCTATTAGGTAAACTTGGCCACTTCTCAATGTTGTCCTGAAGTGTTTGTTGCATATGTGAGTGTGTTTGTGCACACACTATATATGTTTATGCAATAGCTAATTGTAAACATACATATGAAAAATTAGTCTATGTTTCTATTTTTCTCAGAGGATTGCTATACATGTATTTAAAGATTATGTAAAAAATGTTTTTATCAGTTTCACTTTCAGAAAATAGCTATAGCTAGATAAGATATGGCATCAAAACTAAAGAAATTAGCAAAATTATAATATATTATATTATATATAAAATTATATTAGAACACAAGAAGTATACAACAATCAATTACTCTAACATAACATAACTGTATGATGTAAAATAACCAACAGATTAATTGAACAACTTATTAATAATGGACTTATTCAGTAAAGTGCAATTAAGTTCACAGCACAAATTTTACTTTTTATTTATATTTTCTTTAGATGGGGTCCTTTTACAATTGCAACAAGAAGGAATTGTGAAATTATTTATTGATATTATGGCAAGGTTTACTGAGAACCTGTGTAAGTATTTTTCAGTGATATTATGTGGTCACATTTATTAGTTCCTACACAATTTCAAAATTAATTATTAATAAGCAATAACTACTACTTGAACTTTTATGGTGGTTGACCTCTAACTCAACATCATTCTGACTAACTCAACAATTAACAAAAGCTTTCATTCCAAACCAAAATATTTATTAAACAAGCTAGAGATTTCTAACAAGAGGAAATTTTATTGAAAGATGTAGTAGAATACAGAAACCTTTCTGCACGCTTGAATATCTTTTGTATCAACTTGATACCAATATTAGTTTCAAAGGCCAGCAATTTCAGGGGAGGGGATAAGTTAATTACATCGACCCCAGTGCTCAACTGGTATTTATTTTATCAACCCTGAAAGGATGAAAGGCAAAGTGGACCCCAGCGGCATTTGAACTCAGAGCGTAAAGACAAAATGCCACTAAGCATTTTGCCTGACATGCTAATGATTCTGCCAGCCTGCCGCCTTAATTAATACCAATATTGTTGAAAAGTAGCACAAGAAACTTTCATAAGATAACAGTACAATCCTCATCAAGTTCTTTGTTTTTGCTGAAAAAGTGTTCCTTTTGCCAAACTACTATATTATGGGGGGACATAATCAAAATCAAATCAAGCAGTAGTATAGGGATGATAAACACAAACATAATGACCCCACCCATACATACACACACACACACGTGATAGCTTCCACACAGTTTCCATTTACCAAATTCACTCACAAGGCATTGGTCAGCTCAGGGCTATAGTAGAAGACACTTGTCCAAGGTGCTGTGCAATGAGACTGTGGTTTCACAGTGAGCTCCTTAACCACACAACTGTATGAACACTGTATTCATTTTATCAAATCAGCATTTGGTTAAATTTTATGGAATACAATTGTTACAAAAATAATCTATGCATTTCCAAAATCAATATAACATTAAGAACTAAACTTTTTTTGTAATATTGATTTCTTCTGATTTGACATATTGCCAATTTTCAAAGTGGGGAGGTATGTACTCTACTAACTCAACCTTCATATATTACAGGTATCACCCCTAAGAATAAAGTATAAAGTGAATTCCAATAAATTTCAGATTCAAAACATGTTGAGATGTATTTGGTTTAATGTGTTACTGTTTCAGTTTCTCTTACATTTAATGTATTTTTGAAACTCTAAATTAACTTGGAATTTTTGTTCGTATATGTCTGTGAATAAATATGAATTTTTGTTTTTGTGTACATGCATTCTGAAATTGTAATTACATTTTACCTAATAAAATTTTTCAGGTATTCAACGGAAAGCTCTCTATCTTCTGCAGTTGGTTTTGTCAAAAGACCTAAGTTCACAACTTTATGTGAAAATGGCAAAAGTCATCATTAATCTCATGTATACTTATCCATTGGTATCCAGTATTCAAATAGAGGTAATTTCACCAAGATATCTTGGATTAAGTTTTCATACTGTTGGTTAATAATAGTTGGTAGGGTGCTGACCTATGGTCTGAGGAGTCTGTGATTCACATCCTGATACTAGAACTATGATTGTCTATAACAAAGATACTTATATCACTCAATAGTTCCTTCTACCTAGTTGTAAATAAATAACATGTAGCAACTCTTAATATTTATTATCAGTATAACAAGGGGCTGTGAGCTACTAGAATCATTAGTACATCAGACAAAATGCCTTGCAGCATTTCTTCTAGCTCTTTGTGTTTTGAGTTCAAATTCTACTAAGGTCATCTTTGCCTTTCATCCCTCCGAGGTCAAAGAGATAAAGTCCCAGTCAAGTATTGAGTTGATGGTATTGACTAAGCTGTTCCTCTCAAAATTGATGGTTATTTTTTGTCTAAAATAGAAACAATTATTATTAATACATGTCTTTCTTCATTATATTATCCCCAATATTGAAAGGACCCTTCAGATTAAGAATAGTCTTTGATATCTTTATAATTCACTTCTCAGATATTTTCTTTAAAAATAAAACTTTATCTTTTAATCATTTTTTATTTATTTTTTTTTTTTTCAGTGTTGTATTTTAATTCTACTGCATCAAAATCTAGAAGCTTATCCAGACAAACATATATTTATTAATCAAAAGTGTCAAACCCCTATCTTTTCCAATGCTCTCCATTCAAGTCCCAACTCAGGTAAAACTGATGCTATCATTAATATTTTCTTTACTGTTTTTAATATTAACATTGATTAAGGATTGAACCACATCTGCAACCTACATTTGACACCCAGTTGGAGTATTTAGGTATTTCACAAATTTTGTGTTATTGAAGGTATAAAAATTTATGAAATTGCATTTTCCTTTTAAGACATCTTATTTAATTGCACCATAGTTCTAATGTGTGTGTGTGTGCATGTGCATGCATGGATGCATGCATGTGAAAGAGAGGATGTAAGCACCACACATTTTCAAAGTAGAAAAATCCATATCATGAATTTAAAATAATTTAATAATTTATAATGTAGTCCATCTTTTCTTCAGGTGCACATTTTTTCCACTTTGGAAACATGTGTAGTTCTCACCTGCATCTCCATGTTTTTCCTTCACATATTTGTTTATTGTGTAAGCTGCTTTTGAGCCTGAAGCTGTATAGCACTTGTCATCTTATCAAGGCTACTATTTTTTACATGGGACGAAGTATAGCTGATATGTTAATAGATTTTATTGATCAATTAAGTTTTCCTTCATGTATGCATACATGCATACATGCATGCATACGTACATACATACATATACATAGAGAGACAGAGAGAAGAAGAAAGAGAAAGAAATAAGCAAGGGAGTGTTGGTGATAGAGCTTGTATTGTCAAGTCAGTGGTGATGCACTGAATGAAAGAGGTAAAAGAGACAAAATCTTTCAATTAACTGAAAATTGTTTCCTACTTTGAGAATACAGAAAGTTAGTAGTAATTGTTATGAAACTAAAAGGAAAGTAGACATAATCCCAAGAAATTAAAAATCTATTTCACAAAACTTAATTCACATGCTTAACGGAAATATGATCTTTGTTAGCAAATAAGATGACAGTTATTGGCATGTTTCAGTCTTGTTGCAGCTTATCAGGGAAGCTTAGCCAAATTTGGGATTGCTTGATCAGCTAGCAGAGATTTTTACATATTGAAGGAGAGTTACAAAGAGTTTTCCTTTCAGGGTATGATACATTGTAAGCTGTTGATTATGATTACCTTCATTGCTGCTATTTCTCTCAGCTCATTATATTTTTTAGTTCTACGTTTGTACACTGCTCGGGATTAACAAATAAGACTGAAAAAGTGAAATGAAAATAACATTCATCTACAAAATTCTTGTTTACAAGCAATATCTAAGACATAACTACTGGATACAGTTGCATCATAAAAAGTATAGCCAAATGTCACTCATGAGCATGTATGGCGTGATTACATGTACCATGTTTTTACTAATTGTTTTACATGTCTATGTAGTCTTGAGCAGACACTGACAGCATCTCAGTCCCCTCACCATTAGCTCAGAATATCCAGGATGTGACAGCTGGAAGGTGAGAGGGCTGCACTAGCACCCTGGATCATACTCATTACAACAAAATAGACTGGAACAACATGAAATGAAGTGCTTGGCTCAAGGGCTCATCACACTACCTAGTCCAAGAATCGAACCAATGACCTTATCATCATGAACCAAATGCCCCTAACCACTAGGCCACAATTGCAATGTAGTTCACATAATTTCAATAGCATAAAGGCAGAGAGCTTGTAGAATGATTAACAAGTTGGACAAAATACTTAGTGACATTTGTCTCAGCATTTTAAGTTCTAGGTTTAAAATCCCACTGAGGTCAACTTTGCCTTTCATCCTTTTGGAATTGATAAAACAAGTCCCAGTTGAACACTTAGGTCAATATAACTGACTTACCCTAACCCTTAACCCTTTAGCATTTAAACTGGCTATATCCAGCCAAAATATTCTACCTATTTTATGTCCATACTGGCTAGATCTGGCTTCTCACACCAACCTTACAATGTCATTCTAAAAATTAGCAGATACCTCATCAAAATTTCATCAAAAAATTTGAAACCATAATTACAATAGCATTGACTTTAATTCATTGTATGTTAGTCAGTCACAAACTTTATGAAATAAATTAATAAATTTTTATATGTCAAGTTAGCTTATGTTTGAAATGAATTACTATTATCTTTTTTTTTTTTTTTTTTTTTTTTTGTTTTCAGAACTATTTGATTCAGCATGTAGGTGTTTAAAAAGTCTGTGCAATGGAATTAACAAGTCTGTTATGCTTATATATGCATGTGCTGAAGGTAGATACATTGTAAGTATGGTCATTATCATTACCTTTATTACTTTTATCAATAGCAACACCATCATTATTTATTTTATGACGACTATCACCACCACCACCAAGGGAATTTGAAATAGTGATTTATGAATCACTTTATTCATCAAAAATGTCTCAAAGAAGCAGTTACTTATAACAGTAACCACTAGGATAATATTTTTGTATTAGCCAATGAGGCAGTTACTAATTGACTACCCTATCATTTGAATGTTTAATGAAGTCATCATGATCATCATCATCGTTTATCATCTACTTTCCATGCTGGCATGGGTTGGACGATTTGACTGAGGACTGGCGAACCAGATGGCTGCACCAGGCTCCAATTTGATCTGGCAGAGTTTCTACAGCTGGATGCCCTTCCTAATGCCAACCACTCCGAGAGTGTAGTGGGTGCTTTTACTTGCCACCGGCACAAAAGCCAGTCAGGCGGTACTGGCAACAGACACGCTCAAAATGGTGTTTTTTACGTGTCACCTGCACAGAAGCTAGTCCAGTGGCACTGGCAACGACCTCGCTCGAATGATTTTTTCATGTGCCACTGGCACGCTGGTAACGATTACACTCAAATGGTGCTATTTATGTGCCACCGGCATGAAAGCCAGACAGCTGCTCTGGCAATGATCATGTTTGGATGGTGCTGTTAGCACTCCACTGGCACAGGTGCCAGTCATCGAATTCGGTTCAATTGCGATTTCGATTTCACTTGCCCCAACAGGTCTTCACAGGCAGAGTTTAGTGTCCAATGAAGGAAAGGTTGGCATGGGTGCCAGTCGTCGAATTTGGTTTGATTTCGATTTCATTTGCCTCAACAGGTCTTCGCAAGCAGAATTTAGTGTCCAATGAAGGAAAGGTATGCATAAGTGGGCTAGCTACAGCCCTGGCAGAGGCCTTGGATTATGGTCTCATTTGACTTGCCAGGTCTTCTCACGCACAGCATATTTCTAAAGGTCTCGGTCACTAGTCATTGCCTCGGTGAGGCCTAATGTTCGAAGGTCGTGCTTCACCACCTCATCCCAGGTTTCCTGGGTCTACCTCTTCCACAGGTTCCCTCAACTGCACTTTTTCACACAGCTATCCTCATCTATTCTCACCACATGACCATACCAGTGCAATCGTCTCTCTTGCACACCACAACTGATGTTTCTTAGATCCAACTTTTCTCTCAAGGTACTTACACAATGGATGTGTAATTTCGAGTATGCACACTGACATTACACATCCATTAGAGCATACTGCCTTCATTTCTTGCGAGCTTACGCATGTCCTCAGCAGTCATGGCCCATGTTTCACTGCCATGTACCATGGAGCAATGGAAGGCCTCTTCAGAACCTGCTTTAATAACCACAAGTCCCCATTCAACAGCTCAGAGAGATGTAACACCACAACCCTAACCAAGAACATCTGGACTTTGAAAGAAAGCACCACGGAGTACAGTATAGAGCAGAGGATCCTAGAAAGATGCAAACCATATTTGATATAGAATATTACTGTTTTCAATAAGGAATCTTATCTTATCAAATATTAGTAAAAATTTATAAAAATTTGAAGTAAAAACAGGGGGTCAAAGCATGTCTGGAGTTTTTTTGTTGAAGTCTTTAAATATAGTTTGGTATTGAGTTCAAGGTGTTAGAGAGGGTGTGTAGTTGTCTATTGTCTAAAAAGAATTTCTGTGGGCTCCTGTCAAGGGAGTAGCTTAAAAACATTTATTGAATGAGTTTTATGTCCACCTGTGTGTATGTGTGTGCAGAGGTGTGTGTCTGTGTGTGATTTTATGATGTTTTCTTTTGTGTGTATGTCTGTGTGAATGCATGTGTGTGTGTGTGTGTGTGTGCAGACGTGTGTGTATATTTATGATTTTTTTCTTTTGTGTGCATGTATATTTGTGTGTGTGTTCTTGGGATATTTTCTTTTGTGTCTGTGTGTATGTGTGTGTGTGTGTGAGTGTTTTTTTATTGTAAATTGTATTCATCAATTTCACATACACGCACGCGCGCACACACACACACACACACACACACGCACACGCACACACACACACACACACACACGCACACGCACACACACACATACACACAAAAGAAAACATTGCAAAAAACATACACGTACAAACGTCTGCACACACACACAAACATACAAAAGAAAACATCACAAAAACACACTCACACACACCTCTGCACGCACATACATACACACACACATAAAAGAAAACATTGCAAACACAAACACACACACACACAGATACACTCACTCACACATACAAAAGAAAACATCACAAACACACACACACACACACACACACCTCTGTACACTCACACACACCTCAGCACACTCACACAAACACACACACACATACACACAGCTGGAGACGCCCAAATGAAAATAGCATACACACACACACACATACACATACACACAGGTGAAGTGGACATAAAACTCATTCAATAAATGCCTTTAAGCCACTCCTTTGGCAGGAACCCATAAAGATTTTTTTAGACAATAGACAACTACACACCCTCTCTGACACCCAGACAGAAAATAAACTGCTTTTACTTCAAATTTTTATAAACTTCTACTAATATTTGACAAGATGAGATTCATCATCGAAATATTCTATATTCTCTTTATATAATTTTAAAATCATTTTATAAATTCTTTCTTAATTGAAATGTCTTAGATTTACGTCTGTGTTATTTCCACCTCCATCTTTTATATACATGTAAGGTTTGTTTTGCAAACCTCTCCATTATAATTGTGATTTATTCATTATTATACACACTTCTTTTATATATATAAAAGAAGTATGTATAATTATGAATAAATCACAACTATAACGGAGGGGGTTGCAAAAACCCTTACATGTCTAGAAATAGCTATCAAAACTGCTATAAAGCCAATAAAGCTGTCGGCAGACGACATGACATAAAATCCAAAACTTAAATATATATATATATATATATATATATATATATATATATAGAGAGAGAGAGAGAGAGAGAGAGAGAGAGAGAGAGAGAGA
>NC_068981.1:57548579-57558044 GCF_001194135.2 Octopus bimaculoides | reverse complement strand
TATATAAATGTATATGTATATACATATGTAATAAAGAATAAATGGAGCAAAACGCATATAATAAATAAGTTCCTTTAATTCCTTTAATTATATGCATTTTGCTCCATTTATTCTTTATTATATCAACTCAAAATACATCACTTTAACATGGAATTTCTACCTCTTAACCAGGTATAATATCCCAATTTCTTTGTGAATTTTGCTACCCTGGTAACTATTAACATATTTACCTTATCGAAGTTTTTCAACTAAGATAATATAAATACATACATAAATAAATATATACAATGTATATATATGTACATATGTGTGTGTGTGTGTGAGTGCGTGCATGCGTGTGTGTGTGTTTCTGTATACACAATCATACATTCTGTGGGTGATATTTTCAACTGAGATGTTACACCTTATTCTTCAAGTGCTTCAATTCTGTATGTGTATATATATTTACTAGATTACTGACAATTAATAGTTTTCCCCATTATGTTGATGTGCCATTTTCTATCATTAATAAAACTGTTGGCATTTTTGCCAGCACAGGTATACCAGTCATATCAAGAATCAATATGTAAAAGAAATCTGTGAGTGCTTGAAATTTTTTCTCAGATGAAATTTTCAACCATTACAAGTTTTAGTGATATCAAATATAGAAATTCATTCAATAAATACTATTATCTCTTTTTCAGGAAGCTGAATGCCTTTTAAGCCTTGGTGCTGATGTCAACTTCAAACATAAAGCATATACACCCTTACTGCATGCCTGTGGAAATGGAGATGAACATATTGTTCGTTTAATTTTAGAGAAGGTGCACAAATTGTTTTTCTTTATAACTTTAGTTTAATTTTCTGAATCTTATTTTGAACTTCTTTGACAAACTAGTCACTCAACATTTCATTTGTATACAATTCCTACTATATAAACTCCTCTCTCATACTGTTTGTATGCCACTATTATAAATCTTTAGATTCACCAGCCTAATTCTTTATTTATTTAAGCCCTGTCTTTCATCTCATTATACATAAATATTCAACATTATTTTCATTACTTATAAATCCTTAATTTCCTAGGTCTTAAAACAATTGTATTCAAATTATCTTGAAATTTTTCTCTAAAAAACTTACTGTTCTTAGTTTTATTTATGATTTTAGATCATGTGTTTTAAAACATAATTCTTGTGCTTTAAAACATAATTCTTGTGCTTTAAAACATAATTTGAAAATTTTTCTTGAGCTATATTTAATCTATTAAAAAAAATTTTTCAGCCTGTATCTGATATCTTAACACCCCTTAAAGTAGCCATTGAAAATAAATATCATACAATTGTTGGAATACTATTGTTGTATATTGGACAAAAAGAACAAGGTAAGTAATTTTTAACATTTTTTAATACATTTTACATACTGCTCTACTAATTATAATTACTGTTCTTTAATAAATAATACTAAGCATTGATTTTTCTATCACTCTCCTCATTGATATTTGTCTACAAAATAATACTAATAATTCTGAAGGATTTAAAATTTACTCAATGAGTTGAACTCAATGTGTTAAATCTTGAATTATCAAAAACATTTATCTAATCTCTTTCAGATGGAGCAATATTGTGGAATGGTCTTGGACTAGGAAGTTTCAATTTTGATTGGTTGATCCCCACATTTGTAGGTGACCATTACATAAAACATCCTTCAGCAGGTAAAATTCTTTCTTTTAGCAGCTTTAAATTTATTTCATCGAAGATATGGTGGGGTGAGAGGGAGATACTATGAAGACATCATTTTACATTGAAATAGAACTTAAAACTTTTCTACTTGCTGTTAAGAGTTGCTATCTCTCAAGAGCAACTGCTGCAAATCCCTTTGAGTTGGTCATTAAAACCATTAATGTGTATAAATGGATTCTAAAGTATTTAGAATATGAATAAAATGTAAGAATTTACCAGATTTTGAAAATGTATTGTAAATATATAATGAATTTCAGAAAAACCTTGCAGAAGAGAAAAATAATTTAATTATTTTTTTTTTTGGTTTATATTTTGAGTTGAAATAAATGAAAAACTAGCTATCATCTGTGTTTTTTTTATTCAAATACTCAAATTGACAGAGCTTTTATACGTATTAGAAATATATAACAAAAATACTAATAATTTCATTAGAAAATTAAAATTAATTATACTTCAACTTAAATATACTCTTAGACTGAAAATTGAATTTCAAAACTAAACATATTATCTTGAGTTTATCTATATAGGAAATAATAGTTCTTGCGTGAAGTTTAACTGTAATAAACCAGAATTTAAAGTGTGTGGGATTTTTCTCACATACTTAATTCTGCAGATAATGGAGAAAACTATTGGATCTATGAGCCAATGGGCTTGACAAAGTGAATAGTTAGCCGATATACATTTGGAAATATGTATGTAAGAGAAATCTTCAGTTACTGTTTCATCAAGAGGTTGGCCTATCAAATGAAAAGTCAAAGATTTATATCCTATGAATTATTAAGTTTTTGCAGCCAAGACACTGAACTCATGTTGGTCTAGTTTGTTTAGCTGTGAATAGGTATCATTTCATGGTTTATTACTGCCAAGAGTTTCATTATCTTTGTAATAATAAGTCATTATCTTGTAATAACTGTTTCTCCAGGTTGGAGACAGTAACAGAAGCCTATATCATTTATAGCATGTCTTATATATCAGCTATTGATGTCATTGATATGTATGTAATTGTTTAAATGTGAAAATCTAGGTATAAATATATGATTGAAGCAAACTGAATAATGGGTACTGATAAAAATTTTATGTTTCAGGAAAGGGTAAAAGGCTTGCTAGAAAAATCCAATCCATTCACAAATCTGGGAAGAACCCATCATATAGCACCTATAACAGATATTTTTCTCACGATTCTGGTAGCAGTTATTCTTCATCATCATGTAAGTAGGTCAGAAAACTCTTTCTGTCATATGTAAAATGTTCTTGAATTGTTTATACTGCGTTCTCATAAAAAAAGGGAAAAGAAGCATTTGATTTGTTCTTGGTGGCTTCATCAATATAAACTTTGTGCGCATCTGTTTGTCTGTTTGTGTACACTCATGCACATACACATTCATGCATACATACATTTTCATCTTTTTCTCTTACTCAATAGACACACACACACACACATATACATATATCACCCTTTCCACTCCTCCTACACCTTGCACATCATTCTACTACTTTCTGTTCTTTTCTCCATCCTGAGCCACTCCTATATCTTCCACCTTACCCCTCTACATAGTGGTATTTCCAACCATCTGCACTTCCACTCTTGTTCATCACTCACTACATTAACCTCTACCACCACTTGTTTAATCCCCACTCATACTCTTATGAAAGCATTTCCTCCTATGGTCCACCATCCTTGTTCTCTGTTATGCTCACCTTGTTCCTTGAGTGCTTGCTCTCTAGTACTTCCATCACTACATTCCTCTGATCCTCTTCAGCTTTGCATCTCCTCTATGGCAAGACACCTGTGCTGGTCCTTCTATCATGCTTAAGTCTTTTCACACCTGACATACAACAATTTGAGTCTGTTATACTATTTATACTACTTAGTGCTTTATAGGTGCGAACCTAATGGTCACTCTACGACCAGCCATAACTTTTAACTTCCTAAAATGTGTGTGTGTGTGTATGTGCATGTGTGTATTACAGTTATGTATTTATTTTGCAAGATTCTTGATGTGATATCATGCGTTGAAACAGATATTGTTATACTTGGGGATGGTCATATTTTGTCAATTAATCACACACTATATTTTTCCTCTTTCTTATTCAGTGTATATAGATTTATGTATTATACTGTTTGTATCTGTGTCCTTTTTCTTCTCTCATCCTGTGTTTAGTTATCAGGTTGCATAGTGCAGTGGAGTGGAAGGGTGTTATTATTTCATTCATGTTTTCTCTTGAGGCTCAGTCTGTCTATTACTATGTGTGTGGCCTCTATAATCTGTCTAAGTGTCGTGTCTGTTCTGTGTGTTGATAATATCTTAACAGCTATGTTATTAACCAAGCCTCCATGTTCTAATTGAGCATGTTAGTAGAGCACTGATGAGCTTTTCTCCTCCTTGAGCTCCTGCCAATGTTCACCTATCCACTCACATGTTGTCTCTCTAATGTATATCATTGTCCTGCATTGTCCCTCAGTACACCTTATACTGTAGACTACATTCCTAATCTTATAGTTTACCTCTGAGTAAGATTAAGAGAACACAGCAGAGTTCAAGGTCAGGCTTTGCCAAGCAGCTTTACTCCGCATGTTTTAGCTTTGTTACTATGGTAGCAGTCTGGTTACTCATTGATCAAACCTTGTAGATGCAGTGTACAAGAGAGAAAACTTGCTGATTTGGTCATGTGATGCATATGAACATGGACAATTGTATAAAGAAGTGTCAATCACTGAAAGTGGATGGAAGTTGTGGAAGAGGGAGACTAAAAAAAAACATGGGACGAAGTATTGAAGGCCAATCTCCAAGACTGAGCTTTACAAAGGAGATAACAAAGGACCAAGATATTTGATACCTTGCTGTATGCAAGAAGACTTGTCCATCACAGCAGAATCAATATCCTAGACCATTTTGGTTAATGCTCATCCATGAGGGACTCTGCCCTATGACCACCTGCATCCTCTCTGCTCCATCAACCATCCACCCCACCTTTCATCCCTAGCACCCATCACCTCCCTGTCACCTGAAAGCAGAATAGGCACATACCACTTCCTTTTCCAATTATCTTCTCTGAGAAGACATCACAGATGTGCATGCAGCTGTGAGGGGAAATTGTCGAATTACCATCTGTGAGTTATCAGAGGATATGCAGATTAGTAACGGTTCAGTTTAGTCCATTATCACTGAAGATTTGGGTATGAGATGCGTATCTGCCAAGTTTGTGCCAAAACTGCTTTCAACTGACTAAAAGGTCACTTGGGTTTCAGTTGCACAAAATCTCCTTGATTATGTCGAGAATAATGAAAACTTTTTGAAAACTTTGCATAGGCCTCTGAGCAGGTATCACCAAGCTTTTGGCAAAATTTGATGCAGATTCTCTGCTCAACTTTCTCTGCCATAGTCAATGCAACAATCACACACTATACACCTTCCTTCCAAGAATTGCTGTAAACAGAGGAAGTAACCTAGAACGTTAAAACTTAGTTTTTATGCACAACAGAGTTCAAGGTCAATCTCTGCCAAGCAGCTTCACTCTGTGTATTTTAGCTTTGTTACTATAGCAATAGTCCGGATACTTATTGATCAGACCACATATTTCATCTTATGCCTAATTTTTTTCTCAATACCCTAGTGCTCTGTTGCACGTGTATGCACACACACACACACACAGAGAGGATGCTTCTTTCAGTTACCATCTACCAAATCTGTTGTTATTGTTATTTTCATGTATTTATTTATTTCCATAATTATATTTGTAGCTGATGAATCCAATGGATCTGATATTCATTTCATAGAATGGAAGAGAACAACATTATCTGGGTCAATGAGTCCTTTTCACATCAATGACCCAAGAGTTGATACAGTTGGTTATTGTAGAGGCAAAAGCAGTTTATATCTCAGCCAATTATCTCATGGTAAGCGTAATGTATTTTCATTGATTGTATTAATTTTTCATAAATTCTTCAATGGATTTGTTGTCATAACTCTCCAGATGTATTTACATATAATCTATCTTCTTTTATAATTTTATATATTCTCATTCGCCACTTGATGCAGTTTGTGTTCATATGAAACCTTAGTATTGTTAAATGAAGGCATAGAAGAATTAAACAGATGTTATTTCTTGTACAAATGATTCCTTATCTTCAATGATGGGATTGAGCTCATAAATATTTCTTACATTGGCACAAGGATTACAAATTGTGAGGAGTAGATTCAACTGAATCAAACCTAAAACATGCCTAGTACTTAGTCCTTTGATAGAGGGATGAAACATTTGAGCCTAGCTGGCTTCATACTTAAAATGTGGAGAATAAATGTAAATCACATAAAGCATTTAGTTAAATTCTTACTGTTTTTGCCTCTCTAAATAATTATGATAACATGTATGTGTATATATCCTTTCTATGATAGACACAAGGTTTGAAAATTTTGGAGATGGGGCTAGTCAATTACATTGACTCCAGTGATCAACTGATGAAGACAAATTGGTTGAAGGGGATTGGAGTAGAATGTCCTGTAGATCTTCTACTGCAAGTTTGCCTCTTAGGGACAGGAAAGATTATCAGGAGGATTCTAAGCACTTGAAATACTATTGAAAGCTCGTAGATACCTAAGGTTACAGGTAGTAACCTGCTACCCACATAAATCCTACCCGGAAGAATACCAAACCTGAGTCAAATCAATAATAATAATGATAATAATAAACAACAACAACAACAATAGTTCTTTCATTATTGGCTACACAGACCCATATGTATAAGGTAAAACGTTATTCAAAAGGTTTTGCCCAAAATGTTAGGAATGTGAACACAAATCATCATATTCAGGGTAAAGCTGGGTGACAGTGTAATACAGTATATGATACATTAAACATATGTACAAAAATTGTAACATGATCTTTAACCAGTTCTTCCCATTGGATCTGAGTTACTTTGTACCATTTCAGTGCACCTCTTCTTTTGTATTTTCTGTCATTGAACTTCCATCAGCAGCTCAGAATAAAGCCTACTGTGAGATGTCAGGCATTGAATATATATACATTGAATATGCATTCCACTCATCTCAGCTGTACTTTAATACTGGTAATAGCAGTGGTTGTGTGTGTGTGTGTGTGTAGCAAATGAAATGTACAAACAATACATGGACTTGGCAAAGCACACATCTAGGAAAGTAGTTACTCCAAATAACAATTGATACTGGGTACAGGGGGCTCTTTAGTCCTCCCACATGGGATAGATCTCTCTAATGTTAATGACCCATTAAAACACAGCCATCCATACTGTAAGATTTATACAGCGAAGTTGGCCAGTTTCTTCTCTTTGCTTTATGTGCAAGATGATGTAGACTGTGACAACCTATCTAAACCATGCCAGCATGGAGAAGCAAAACAGTAACTGATGAATATATATAAACATACTTAAACTGATTGCCTTCTCCAATTTTCTAAAAGAAAATTTTATTTATAATTTTTCAGTTCAATATATTATTTTACTTAATTCTTTAAACTTTTTTCTTCTAGAACCATGGCTTCGTAAAAGTTGTTTTTTAACAGATACTTCTCAACCAGAAATAGGTTGTTTAGCTCCAGAAGATGCTGCTATTTACTGTGATATCCAATTGAAATCAAAGGTAGGATTTATCAGAAGTTAAACAAGTTTCAATTTTCTACTCATTCATTTTCTACTAAGGAAAACACTTCTGTATTTCATGAGATACATAAATATTTCTTATACTTTTCCCTCGTGTATTCAAGAATTGTAGTTATCTCTCAGCTTGCTAGTAATATTTCGATTCCTGGTTTAGCCATTTTATATTTCTTTTTTGTATTTATGATTTCATCAGTAGCCTGGTAAAGGATGAGTTTTACAGTCACACCTGAAAAAATTTGCCGCTGGTACTAAACATTTCTTAATTTCTTTGTTCTTCATTATAGGATAAGAATTTAACTTTTTCAATATTGGAAGGAAAGAAATTTAAATTCTACAATATTTCTCCAGCTAAAGAGAGGGAATTTCACTCTGATGAAGAATGTTCAAATTCAGATGATTTTCAAAAAAGTATGTGATTTTTTAAAAAAGATAATTTTGTTACGGAATAGCCTTCATCTGTTCTACTTATGTTCTTTCATTTTCCAGACAATGTGCCATTTATTAGCTTCTATTTCTAGCAAGTCAAGTAATCACATTGAGGATCTTTCAATGTTGGTTTTAATTATGCTTTGTAATTTTAAGTCATAGTAAGGCAGCAAGGTGGCAGAATCGTTAGCACAGTGGGCAAAATGCTTAGCAGCATTTTGTCCATCTTTACACTTGCCTTTCATCTTTCAGAGTTGATAAAATAAGTACCAGATGAGCACTGGGGTTGATGTAATTGACTTACCCCACTCTTGAACTTGCTGGCCTTGTGCCAAAATTTTAAGTCATAGTAACATTAACAGCTATAGCAAAGGTTAACACTAAATAAGATGATAACCATATATCAAAATATTGTATTTTTTCTCAAAATATTTTCTTGTTAAAAAATGATATTAATTGATAGGACTTGTCTTTTGAAACTTCCAAAATTTTATTGTAATAAAAATCAAGTTTATGACAATTCAATATTATTAACTTTTTCAGCATTTTATCGAAGAAAATCTCCAAGTTTAATAGTCAAAAGTAAGAAAATTGTAACGAATAGCCATGTTGCTCAAAAGCATTTTACACTAAATCTTGCGGACAACAATATTTCGGACTTTATCTCTGCAACATTAAGAAATGCTGTTCATCAAAAATGTTTGCAGTTTCTTCAGAAACTTAACATTTCTAACAATCAGCTTGACACAATTTCAGAAGATTTCTTTAATGTAAGATTTTTCTTATTTTCTCTTATTTCTTTTTTGGTTGATTGTTTTGGACAATGATTGTGTGTGACATTTGAAGAATGCCTCTCCAGTGGCCAGGAACATACCAAGAATGAGACAGCACTTGGGATATTTTGAGACAATCATTTCATTCTATCAGCTGGCCAAATCTATTGGTAGAAGGTTCCTTCTCATATTTCATTGAGGGTAGTGGAAAACATGAGCAATAATGGTTTGGGATGTGTTCTGGTGTTGATGAGGAATTGACACATAGCCTTTATTGGCTGGTTTTCTGGTCTAAGTTTAGGAAGAATTTTAGAAAGTCCTGAACACAGTGTTCTGAGAATTTACAATAGGATATACAGACTTGACAGCATGGTCATTTTTAAGGATACTTCATACTTTTTACTTATTTCAGTCATTTAACTGCAATCATGCAGTCTTTCATTCCTATAAGTAGTGAAGAGGACTTAATCAATTATATCCTTTTCCTTAGAAAAGTTCACTTTTTGTTTGATAAAAAAAAAGTACTTTTTATTGTTTTGTTTATTATTATTATTATTATTATTCAGTAGTTTTATTTTTATAACGTGCTTTCACTTCACTACCGAGCGCAGCTCTGTGCGCCTTGGGTATGTGCTGTGGTTTGCTGTGGTGCTCTTATGTTTACTGTATTGAAAGTGTTTTGCGTAGAATGTGTGCAGTACCCAGTAGTGCAATTTTCTGTATGTTATATATATTTGTAAGTCCTGCTATTTTTGTTATGTATTTGTCTGAATATTTTGTTATTATACCTAAGGCACCTACTATGATAGGAATTGTTTCTGTTTTTAGATTCCACATTCAAGTTATCTCTATTTCCAGGTCTTTGTATTTTGAAAGTTTTTCCATTTCTTTTAGAGAAACGTTGTCATCTGCT
>NC_068981.1:57539376-57548243 GCF_001194135.2 Octopus bimaculoides | reverse complement strand
GTTTCTTGTCGATCTCCACATATTCTACAGTTACTTGTTATATTTCTTTTCATTATGTGTTTTTGGTAATTTCTGGTGGGGAGGCTTTGGTCTTGTGCAGCAATTAAAAATCCTTCAGTCTCTGCTTTGAGTCCTGAGCTTCTCAGCCATTGCTGGGATTTTTCTCTGTCTATTTCTTTCGCATTTAGTTTAGCCCAGTATTTACCATGTAGGGGCTTTTCTTGCCATCGTTTTATCATGGTCCGTTGCTGTTCTAGTTTTAGTTTGGATTTCATTTGTTTTATAGCTTTTGTTGTTTCTTCTTCTTCTTCTTCGTATTTGTTAGGTATTATTATTATTATTATTATTATTATTATTATTATTATGGTTTGGCTCAGGTTCAATCTTATTCCTGGTGGGAATTATGTGAATAGTGGGTTACTACCTGTAACCTTAGGTATCCACAAGTTTTCAGCAGTCTTTCAACTGCTTAGAACCCTCCTGATAATCCTTGTTGTCCCTAAGAGACAAACTTTCTGTAGGAGCTCTACTGGGCATTCTATTTCAATCTCCTTCATCCATTTGTCTATATCTTGGCTTACTGTTTCCAATGCACAGATTATTATAGGTACGACCTTTACTGTTCCATGCTCCAAATTCTTCTTATTTCAAACTTTAAGGGAATTATTATTATTATTCAGTAGTTTTATTTTTATAACGTGCTTTCACTTCACTACCGAGCGCAGCTCTGTGCGCCTTGGGTATGTGCTGTGGTTTGCTGTGGTGCTCTTATGTTTACTGTATTGAAAGTGTTTTGCGTAGAATGTGTGCAGTACCCAGTAGTGCAATTTTCTGTATGTTATATATATTTGTAAGTCCTGGTGTTTTTGTTATGTATTTGTCTGAATATTTTTTTATTATACCTAAGGCACCTACTATGATAGGAATTGTTTCTGTTTTTAGATTCCACATTCGAGTTATCTCTATTTCCAGGTCTTTGTATTTTGAAAGTTTTTCCATTTCTTTTAGAGAAACGTTGTCATCTGCTGGTATTGAAACATCAATTAGAAGGCATTATTATTATTATTATTATTATTATTATTATTATTATTATTATTATTATTATTATTATTATCATTATTAATTTTTTTTTTTTTTTACTTTAGTTTCTGCCTGAACTGAAGGAATTGGACATGTCCAATAATAATCTTCAAAAATTCCCGACTGCTGTTTTAAATTGTTCCCATTTGGAAACTCTAAAGATCAAACACAATAAGGTGTGGTATTTGTTTCAGCATCATAAAAAAATTATTTTGTATATTCAGTTTGAAATTTCCTCCCATTTGTGGAAAGTTTTCTGCAAAATCAATAATGAAATATTTTTTTCTTTCACTTTTTTCTTTCGTTTTTTTTTTCTTTCTTTCTTTTTGTTTAACACAGATTGAAGACTTTGAAGTCATTTCTTGTGCAGCTTCTCCTGTTTTATTTAGTTTAAAGAAATTAAACTTATCAGGAAATACTCTAAAGCAGTTTCCATCTTGGCTTACAGAACATTTTCCTGGATTGGAATATTTGTACCTCAAAAAGTAAGAACTATTTTAACCTGTCCAAGTATGACCTTTTTATTAGTTACTTTTAAAACAAGAGACAATATGCCAGTAGGCATAACTGAGTGAAATTAGTGCAGGAAATATAATTTGCTAAAGCTTAAGAAGCAGACTTTTGTTGGAAAAAGGTTCAAAAGGAGATATTTTTAGGGAAAAAAGATTATGGGGATCAGAAAAGTAAGAACTAAGACAATGATCAAGGGAAGAGAAATTGAGGTATTGCATAAGTTTAGATGTACTCAAGAAGACCTGCACTCCACAGCAGAAGTGTTAAAATCAATCCCCCTGGAGGATTGATCTGCAAGAATCCTGTGCCAGTGCCACATAAAAAGTGCCCGCCCATGCAGTGGCATGTAAAAGCACCCAAGTGGTGCCACATAAAGGCACCTGTGCAGTGCTCTATTAAAGCATCTATGTTGTGCCATATAAAAGTGCCTGTGCAGTGCCATGTAAAAGTACACAGTACAACCTGCAAAGTGGTTGGCATTCGGAATGGCATCCAGCTGCAAAAACCATGCCAAATCAGACTGGAACCTGGTACAGCTCTCCAGTTTGCCAGCACTGATCAAACTGTCCAATCCATGCCAGCATGGACAACAGATGTTAAATGATGATGATGATTGTGTTTGTGTGTGTGTGTGCATATGCAGCATAGAGCTTGCAAGTTCAGGGATGACCAACAGCTCTAATAAATCTAGCATTAAAAATGTTAAAATCATGTTTTATGATGACAAATTCACAGTTTGGTTTAACCTCAGCAAGAAGGTTGCCACCAATTTAACAATAAGATGAATGGAAAGTTGGAGAACTGGATGAGAGAAGTTGTTTTTATTCGTGTTTATTGTTAAAAGATTGTACTGAACATGACCAATCCAATAACGGATGATAAAGTAAGGGCAGAAAGTTCTTTTCATGCAGTAACTTAATTGGACATCTGCTGTGGTTATATGTAGATAGATAGATAGATAGATAGAGAGAGAGAAAGAGAGAGAGAGAGAGAGAGAGAGAGAGAGAGAGAGAGAGAGAGAGAGAGAGAGAGAGAGAGAGAGAGAGAGAGAGTAAATGATAGTGTCTTCTGCTGTAGTGTGATTTTTAAGTAAGTAGTAGTTTGGGCTGTTTGCACTGCAGATTCTTCATGTAGATAAATCTGGTTGTCAGAATCAACTGATATTGAACATTACATAACAAATGCATGACTGTTTCCTTCCTTTGTTCTCTTGTCTGCCTCTCTGTTAATGGTTCTTAAACTGGTTTCTTTTTTTATAAGTTCAGAAAAGATTTGATTGGACAGGTTTGTAGTGATATAATACACACTTTTGCTAATTCCTCTTAACTTTCAAATTCTCAGAGTAAAATACACACGTGCTTATTTTCTGATTTTGTTCTTTTAGCATGAAGATGACTGTGATTGAGAACAAACCACTTCAATTAAGAAGGCTTTTAAAACTGAATCTATCAGGCAATCAAATCACCACTGTACCTGAACTGTTTTTTATTGGTTGCAATAAACTGACCATCTTTAAAATGAATGAAAATAATCTAGGTGGGTTTTCTAATAAGATTGTTCTTTGCAATTTGCCTGAAGCATTTCTAAAAGGAAGAATTTTACTTATTAGTTATTTATTTTAGTTTCGTTATATATACTCCTGTAAATGCCTATGTTCCTCTAGTAGACACAAACGGAGAATTTTTGAAACATTGTTGTGGCTGCATGGTTAAAACATTTGCATCCCAACCACATGGTTTTCAGGCCTTTTCGTGAGGTGCTGAAATTTTGAAAATTTTGTTTATTTTAATTGTACCTCTAATTGAATTTAAAGAATTTAGTTTAATTTGTTTTTGTTAGATTTCAGCTTTGTAGAGTAAAATAACAATGATTATAGATATTAAAATTTATATGCATGTATATATAATATATAATACAAGGATTAATATTTTTGTTGACTGGCAAATGATGGTTGTTTGGGATTGTATGTGAAAAAATGAAATCGCAAGGAGTCAATGCTTTTATGCTTCAAGAGAAAATGCCTTTTTTTTTTGTTTTGTTGTTTAATTGTTTACTTTTTTTTGTTTTAGAAATAAGATACTGTCTTCACTTGAATAGAGATCTTAATTAGGTAGAAATTCCTTGTGTGATTATAACACCAGAATATGTTTAGATTATAGTAAAATAATTGTAATGATATTTGAATACTTTATCATGGTAAATATTCATATATAAATAGGCTACTATAACACTTATTTATGTTGTGACAATACTAGAATATGTTGTGATGAGGGTTAAACATGCTGCAGTTAGACTTGTGCATGATGTGAATGCACTAAATTACGCTAGGATGACACTAGTATAGGCTGGAATGAGTCTGGAATATTTCATGTCACTAAAGTAAATTCTGTTGTGATGCTACTAGAGTGTGATGTCATTGTAATGCTGGAATAACACTAAAATGTATAACAATGGCACTATATTATCTTGTCATGACAGTAAAATGTATTGTGCTGGCACTATAATAAGCCACAATGATCCTGACTTTAACGTACTGACCGTAGGATATGCTGTAATGGTTCTTAAACTATTTTTAATTTGGTCTCTACTCTATAGCCTTATTGAGAAGCATGACACAAATACACTAGAAAGTGACACAAGAAATTTCAAAGGGATACCATAAATTTCTGTTGTTTCGCTCATTTTCTTTAAATAAATTATGGAGGAAGCCCTTCTAGTCTTGAAAGACTTTTGTAGACAATGCTGAGCCTGAACCAGTGTTAGTTGATGGTCTAAGGAAATATGTAGATGAAGAGACAACTGAGGTTTTGGTTTGAGATCTTGCAATAGAATTAACTTTGTTAAAGGCGTCCAAAGACTCAGTGTTGATATTAAAATGGTTGGCATATTAGGCCTACCACACAAAAGTGTACTTCTTATGTTCTTAAGTAATTCCAAATGATTCTGGTGAGCAGGAGTATTAATTTTTGGAATTTCTGCATTAAAATTTACCATCATCCAATATATCCTGCTCCTTGTAAGATGGCTAAGTGTAAAGATTAGAAAGCAATTTGGCTACTATTTTTAGCTGGTTAAGCAACCTGCTATCTGTGTTGATGCTGTTGGTGGTAGAGAATAAAGCAGCAGAAATTGATCATATCTTTATTGTGATAGAGGCAGTGGCAGTGGTAATAGTGCAGCCATGGTTATGGTGGCAGTGATGGTGGTTCAGCAGCAGGAGCACCATTACCATTGCTACCAACAATGACTACACACATTATGATTGTCATAATGATGATGTATATCTTGTTGAAATTCATTCTTACTTTACAGAAAAGTTACCAAGTGAAAAGATTTTGAATGAATTACCAATGCTTCATAGTCTTCATCTTAATCACAACAATCTTGGTACCAAAGAACCATGGTACCTTCCTAAGTTTATCCTGAAGTTACGCAGGTAAAAATAATTTATTTTAAAATATTTTACATTCATTCTCAGAAAATTCTATTTGCCTGTCTTTCACCTTATGATATGAGTATTAAATTCATTTGTCTTTTTGAAAGAGTTCCTTTCTGTTTGCATGTCACTAAGCATTGCCAATCATATTAGTGTGTATTTTCATCTTTATGTATGAGTGTAGCTGTTTGTTTGTTGCAGCTAGCATTCATCTTGAGTGTGTGTGTGTGTGTGTGTGTGTGTGTATCTGTATTGTTCTGTGTTTTATGTTAGCAAATAAAAAGTTATAAAGAGATATATATATATATATATATATATATATATATATATATATATATACACATACAGTAATCCCTTGCCATATCACGGGTCACCTATTGCTGTTTATTATTTAAGCTTACGTCAATTCCTCCAGGGTGTTGTTTTGCATTTATAATAAAATGATAAATACAAATGCCAACCACTCCAAGAGCGTAATGGGTGCTTTTACATACCACTAGCTTGGGTGCTGTTTGTGAGACACCAGGGTGCTTTTATGTACCACTGGCATAGATGCCATTTATGTGACACTGGTATCTGTTACAACTGTAATTTTGCTCAGCTTGATAGGTCTTCTCCCATGCATGACATAATGCCAAAGGTCTTGGTCATTGCTTCTATGTGGCCCAACACTCAAAAAGAACTCAGCCACTTTGCCTCCATGAGGCCCAATGCTCGAAAGGAGCTCAACCACTTTGCCTCCGTGGGGCCCAATGCTTGAAAGGTGTTCTTCACATGCCACCAGCTCGGATGCCAGTTACCACAACTATGACTTCACTTGGCTTGACGAGTCCTCTCGAACACAGCACATTGCCAAAGGTCTCAGTCACTAGTCATTGCCCCTGTGAGGCTCAAAGTTTGAAGATCATGCTTCACCACCTCATTCCATGTCTTCCTGAGTCTACCTCCCTCCATAGTTAGAGATCGGCACTTCTTTGCACAGATCTCCTTGTCCATATGCATCACATGACCATACAAATGCAGTCGTCTCTCTTGCACACTACATCTGATGCCTCTTATACCTAACTTTTCTCTTATGATGCATACACTCTGTCAAACATGCACACTGACACTACACATCCAGCAAAGCATACTGGTTTCGTTTCTTTCAAGCCTATGCATGTCCTTGACTGTCACAGCCCATGTTTCACTACCATGCAGCATAGCTGTTCACACATAAGCATCAAACAATCTGCCTTTCAACTTGAGAGAGAGAGAGAGAGAGAATTTCTAATTTAGGAAAAGTATATATTTCTGGTTGGTTTATGTTTGACCTTGTTCTTTTGAAAAGTTGATCTTTTCTACAGTGTTTGTTGCTTTTATGTAGCAAGGCTTACAATCTTCTCATTTATCATTTTTCATAATTTGTGTTTATGGTGACTGACTCCATTTCCATTTCATTTATTTTATTTATTTTTTTTTTGTATTCTAACAGGCACCACCTATACTTTAAACATTTTCATTGCTTCCTCACAATGAGTGTGTTTAAAACATGGTTTACAATGCTTTGCACCATATAAACAAGAAATAACCCTTACAAAGACTGTTGAATCTAATACTTGTATGACAAGGTTAATGGGTGTAATGAAAATATTCTAAGACTGAATGTAAATATTCAATAATAGCAATAATAATAAAAGAAGTAAAATGTGAAGAAGCAGTGAAAGTTAATGTGTTTTAAAAATAGGTGTGGTACCATAAAGTACAAAAGAAATAACTGAAATGGATTATAGCTGGGCTTGATACACAGGTTGAAATCTGATATATATATATAAATATATACACACATGATGATGACTCACTATCTCTCTGAACCAAATCTTTAGTCTGAAAATTACTCAATGTCTCCGTGTACTGTTTCTAATTGTATCTTCCTTTGAGTAGTGTCTCTACTTGCTAAAGAGTACAGGTGGAAGTACTTCTTCATTAGAGCCCTGCTCCAACCAGACACAACAGGGTACTGACCTATGGCCAGTGCTTTAGTATACAGCACTATTTGATGGCAGGTCCATTCCTAGCTACTGACTTCCAACTAGGCTACTTACAATCAAAGTAATTGGTTAGCAATAATCAATGCACAAGACAAACTTGGCAGTATTATCGGCCCTCGGGCAAATCAGTGCACAAGCATATATTTATTGACAGCAAGCTATGGCATTCATAAATCAGATTTGGGTCCCTAAAACCATCAGGCTCTTGGATTCTGCCCATTGTGCCCATGCCTTAAAATGACTCTGCCAATGAGCTATGGTTTCTCCTTTCCTTTCCCCACCAGTTTCAGAGGCCTGGCAAAGAATATTATGTGTGCTGCCCTTCTTCCTCTGACCAAACAATTATAAAAATGAAAGTGAAACAGAAAAGTTCTCCACTTGAAAAGAGAACTTGAAAACTTTACTTTAATGTCTGACATAGACAAGCAGATGTCATTGAAAACAATATAATTATTTTTCTCCCTGTGAAGCTGAATTTATAAAAAGGAAAACATCTTTTATCTTTTAAATAATCAATTCCTGTTTTGCTTTCTATTTGTTTTTCTTTTTTAGTCTGGTCTGTCTAGATTTAAGGTTCAACAGTCTCACCAATATTTGTCCACCAGCTATGTGGGCTTGTGAAGAACTGAAAAAATTGTATATTTCTGATAACCTTATATATGATGTAAGTTGATTGAAATTATTCATTATATATCTCTATGTGTATGTTTCAGTTATTATGTGTATTTGTGTGTGTGTGTGCGCGCATGTTAGAGGAGAAGCACTTTTAGAAAATCGGAATAAACGAAAGCAAACAAAATAAAAGCCCACAAATCAAAGATAATAAGAATTCAATTATTTATGAACTGATATATTGTTATTTCTTTGGCCCAGGCAAACTCTGATAAATCAGCCTGGTAATCAAAATCTTTCTAGCCATGACTGTCTCATCTTATTTCCAGGCATTGTATTTAGTACTGCATAATCTGACATGTTATTCCATTTCACAATCGTGCAGATATGTTATTTTGTAGTGGCAGCAGTGTCATTTAACATCTGTCTTCCATGCTGGCATGGGTTAGATGGTTTGACAGAAGCTGACAAGTTGGAGAGCTGCACCAGGCTCCATTGTCTGCTTTTTATGTAGCACCAGTACTGGTGCTTTTTACATGGCACCAACTTCAGTGGGGTCACCAAGTAACTCATGAGATGAAGACTTCTCAACTGGAAGATGGAATGGAACTGAGGAAAGTAGCTTTGTGCCAGGTGAGAGGTTAAGGTATAATAAAGGGATAGAAATAGAGTTAGAGAGAAAGACAGATAGACAGTGTGTGTGTGTGTGTGTGTGTGTGTGTGTGTATGTGTGTGTGTGTGTGTGTGTGTGTGTGTGTGAGAGAGAGAGAGGGATAGATGGTGTTGGAAATGCATCAGGACCTATGCACAGGGGATGGGGAGAGTATAAGTGGTCAGGAGAGGATAGATAGAGGGGGATGTTCCAGATATTTGTTGATTTATGTTATTTCTGACATATTTGTTAATCTCCTATACATGCACTAGATTTTAAATTCCTAAGAGAAAAAGAATAAGACTTTCAGTGATGTTCATGCCCTTCTTGGGCATGAAATGGGTCTTGATGAAATGGGTCTTGAACATGCCTCACTTTAAGATTACTTTTACTCTACACCACTTACCATTCACTAATACATTTTTATGCACTGTTTAATTAATTTTTCTCTTCTCATATTTTCTTTTGACACTCCCAACTCTCTCTCTCTCTCTCTGTCTCTCTCTCTCTCTGTCTCTCTCTCTCTCTCTCTCTCTCTCTCTCT
>NC_068981.1:57486034-57539366 GCF_001194135.2 Octopus bimaculoides | reverse complement strand
CTCTCTCTCTCTCTGTCTCTCTCTCTCTCTGTCTCTCTCTGTCTCTCTCTCTCTCTCTCTCTCTCTTACACATAAACAAACACCTATATATATTATTTTAAATATAATTAACATTTCAGAATCTTTCTTTAATATTAACTTTTTCTTTTAATATCTTATCAATGTTAACCTTCACAGTGAAAGAAAGTATATTTTCATGTACTAAAAGACACTGTTCTAACATGGCCTTGACTAAAATGCACTAAAGAACTAAAAAGATTAATTCACAAGATGTCTATGATTTTCATCATTTACTTTTGTTATGGATATATGAGTTAGAAAAATATATGAAAACTGAGAATAAGTGTTTTAATGCAAACATTTTTTTTTTCACATTGATCTCAAGCTGTAAATTTTATTCTAATAAAATGCTGTTTTTTAAATTTTATATATATATAGTTAGATTTATCAAAAGGTGCAAAGAATTGGAGTAACTTGGAAGTTTTGGACATTTCTCACAATTTCTTATCCAATGTATGTATTTTGTTTTATTTCTCACTCATATTAAGATGAATTTATATTAAAGTGTTTCTTTTTTTCTTTTTATTTATAATTACAATATTTTCATATTCGTTCACCAGTAGAAATAGTGACTTGTAACATCTCTACATCATTTCTCTTGATAGTTTCATTTAACTGAAACTTATCTTATATGAAATTAAATACTTTCTGGTGTTTTTACTTAAAAGGAAAATTAATATCACACATGTCATTGTTGTCAACACCACCACTACCACCACCAAAGTGGGACGGAGTGGTGAGGAAAGATCTTCAGATGTTGGGCCTCACTGTAAAAACGACAAGGGACTGGGAGTTGTGGCAATTTCTTGTATTTGAGATGTGTTAAGCCAAGTAAAATCACTGTCATCCATACATACAGGATTGTCCTTTACAAGTGCCAGTGCCATGGAAAATGCACTTGTGCTGGTGTTGCATAACTGTACTCATGCTGGTGGCAAGTAAAAAGCACCCAGAACACTGTAAAGTGGTTGGCATTAGGAAGGGAAGGGCATTCAGCTGTAGAAACCATGTCACAACAGACAACTGGGGTCTGGACTGCTCCCCAGCTGGCTAGCTCCTGTCAAACTGTCCAACCCATGCCAGCATGGAAAACAGATGTTAAACAATGATGACAACGATGATGATGATTAGTCAATTACTAATCATTTAACCAATTGGCTAATAATGATAAAAGAAGTGAAATAGTATCAGTGTATGTATGTGCTTATTATTGGCATAATGATCTCCCAAGATTTGGCTGTTGTTGCTTAACTCTAGTTCTGCTCTGATTGAGATCTAAGATCAGAAGCATTCCAGTTGTAACCAGCTCATTGTTTTTTCAGGGACTAATGGAAGGTCATTAGTTAACATCCTTCGGCTCACAGTCAGAACACTAGTTCCTGTCTGGATTGCTTCGTAGATGGACCATTGATTATAATAAAGTGTTTGATTCAGTTCTTCATCAAAGACTTGGCATGAAAACTTTTGGCTCTAGGCTTATGAAAAAATATTGTATAACAAACTTATCTTTAAAGACATAATTTATGATGAATGTGTTCTTATGATATATTTCTTATTTAGCTTCCAAGACAAATTGGTTACTTGGAGTCACTGAGGTCTTTGAACTTTAGCTACAATAAAGGAATTACTTGCCTTCCAGATGAACTCGGAGCTTGTGACAAAATATGGGAGGTATGGATTTTATTCTATGTTTATATTACTACTGTTTCTTTATATACATATACCCTAAAGCAACCTAACATCAGAAATAAGCTTCTCAATCTATGACATTAGGAAAATGAAAGATAAACCTCCCACCTGAACATCTTTGAATAATTTCAGGTAATTGTATTTCAGTTAAATAATATAAGTTATGTAAAATTCATTTTGCCCAGAGGCAGTGTTCATTCACAAATATCCTCCATATCTCTGTAGTTGTTCTAAGCTCTAGCAGTTGCAATGCTTTGTTAGTGAGACCTAATAATATCAAAAATATGCCCCAAGTTGTCACCATACTGTGAAAGATTTGACTCATTATCAACTGTATTCCATACTTATTTAACTGTAATTAATTAAATTTCAGGATTTTTTCTCCTACTGTTTAGAAATGATTTAATAATCACTAAGGGTGAAATTTTCATTTACTTGAACTTACTCAGATTTTCCTAACATGATTATGTCATCCATTACAATCTTACACAGTGTTTGGGAGGTTAATGTTTGTCCAGACAAATGATGGCTTATGCTACAAAGTGAACCCATGTGTATATATACTGGAATTTCCATAAGAATGTATGATTAATGAGTACTTGCCTAACTCTCCAGTTATGTCCTTTAAAAATGCATATGCCTTTCTGTAACAATATCAGTGATTGCAAGAAAGTTTTCATATAGTCATTGATTGGGAGCTTTTCCACAAAGTATTCAGGATGGCCCATAGCATGTGGATGTAAGCATCATCAGTTGAATCTCTAGGTGTTTGGTGAGTGTCCAGTGTATCCACTGCTGTGTAATTTTAATTATTTCAGATTTCTTGGCTGAGTATGTTAGTGTCCATTTTACTATACAGGGTGCCCATAAATTACCTTTTCAACTTTGAAAACTAAGGATAACTCAGCAGAGATTATTGGAAAACATAGGCAAACAAATTAAGGTTTATTAGAAAAATCAGAACACTTCTATGCAGGTTTCATTGGATTTCAACTTTAATTGATACAATAAATTGTGAAAGTTGTAAAGATAATTTATGAGCACTCTGCATATGTAATGACTGTCATTTTCTCCTATAAATGCCTATTTAATTGATTAGTATAGAAGATTTGTACCATTCATCAGCAAGGAATATCATCACAGCTTTTATTCTGTTCTTATTAACTTTAAATGCACTCCCCACCTATTTATTCTCCATTTTGTTCCTGTTCAAAATAAAAACATTTTCTCTTCAGATGCCACTGGATGGCCTAGAGATCTCCCTCAGTAATACACTTATGAAAGGAAGAGTGAGGGACATCATTCTGGATCTCAGTTACAGATTAAAAAATGTATGTAACTTGATTCTTTCTTAATTTGTACAAACTAAAACCTATTTGAGTATTTTACTCCTCTGAATTTATATCTGTTTGACATAAGCAAAGAGTTACACATTCTAATAACTTGAATGCATATATAATTATATTAGAGTGCATCAGACTTAAATATTCTGAGTTGAATGTCAAAAATAAACTGCTGACTCTGCTGTTTGACCCTTGATGTTGATAAAATGAGTAACAAACATGTATTAAAATCAGTTCAACCTACCATACTTCTCTTTTAAAAAATCTGTGTCCTTATGATCTTTGTCATACGTCTACTATGCCTAGTTTCCCAGGGTTATTCAACAACAATACCAACTTCTATGTGTTTTGTTATATGTCAAAAACATTGAAATTTCTAAGATGGATTATTGTTGTACTAATGAAATTTCTCAGCCCATGCCCGCATGGAACATAGACGTTAAATGATGATGATGACAATGACAATTTCTCAGAACATGGATACTAAATGATGATGACAATTAATAACAACTTTTGTGTTTTTCTACTCAAAACTATGTTTTGGATCAGTCCAAATTCTGATTGTTACCAGGCTATAGGATGGGCTTGAACTCATCATCTTTATTTCTAATTTAGAAATCAGAAATAGATTATTATTATTAGAAATAAAGCTCTGAGTTTAAACGGTCTATAGAATATGTCTATCTTGGAATACTGTACCTAATGACAGAAATTGAACCATCTAGAATACAGTATTAAACAGGAAAAAATTAATATATGAAAATATATTTAATAGGCTAGAAATTTAACATCAATTAGGAATCTCTTTACTCAGTTTTCTGTTTTGTGTTTATAGTGCCAGCGACAATATTCCATGAAGATGATGGTGATGGGTTACGGTGGCCATGGAAAAACAACACTGATCCGAAGTCTAATGAAAGAAAAGAAACAAGCAACTGACACAGCAACTGTTGGTATTGTTGTTAAAAGCTGGATGTGAGTCTAAAGTTTTCCATTTTTTACATATATTTATGTTAGAGTGGTGTAATGGCTGAATGAAAATATTAAAGAGCGAACTCTATACAGCCACCTGATCAACTACATATAGTAACTATATCATCTTCAAGCAACATTCTACTGATTTATAAAAAGACATACACATTAGATAATATATAAGCATTGTCATCATTGTTATCATTATCATCATCATCATCATCATCATCATCATCATCATTATCACCACCATCCTTTGACTTGACGCCCTTCTTCATGCCAACTACTCAGAAAAATGTACTGAGTGTATTTTATTGAGGTACCAATATTTGAGAGGTTGTCATGTCCTTTACAAAACTAAGGGGTACTCTCAACGCTACATTGTCCTTATTCACTCACCACTTTACAGAATGTACTGGGTGTATTGTATGGTGGTGCTAACATTTAAGAGGCTGCATTGCAAGACTAAAGTGTTCTGGTTACTCTACATTGCCTCTATTTGTTAAAGGCAGTGTGACTAAGAGAGTAAATGGAAAAGAGAATAACAAATAAAGAATGAGAGTGAGAGGATGTCTTTTATATGCTGATAATTTTCTGAATATGTTCCAGTGTTTTTAATGCATTTAAAGAAAGTCATTTGCTTAGCTGATATAGTTTTCGTAAGATAGTGAACATTTGTAAAAAATATGTTTTTTCTTTAAGTCAAAAATGCAGTCAATCTTACTCATTCTATCCCAACCCGATCTTTTTGTTACTTTTTTTGTCTTTTTACAGGTATATTCAGATATATTAAAAAATTGATTTTTTCAAAAATACTTTGGTTTGATTTTATTATTATTCTCTTTGTCTTTTCTTCCTTATAATATGCACTTTTTAAAAGTAACAAATCTGTTTCCAGATACAAACATTACCGGCACAAGAAAACTGTTAACTATTGCATTACAACATGGGATTTTGCTGGCCAAGAAGATTTTTACAGTACACACCAGTGTTTCATCTCTCGTCAAGCCATTTATTTGGTAAGATTACAAGGATTTACAACTATATATTTTTAATCGTATATGTACTGGTACCAAGTAAAAAGCACACTGCACACTCTGTATAGTGGCTGGTATTAGGAAACCCTGTAGAAACCATGCCTTAGCAGACAGTAGAGCTTGGCACAACCCTCTGATTTTCCAGTTCTTGCTCCTTTCTTGCCACCTTGTAGTAGTTTTAAATGAGTGTCACTGTCATACAAGCAGTGTTGTTAATTTCCAGTATCATACAAAAAGATGTCTGGTCATAGGAGAATATTACTCTATTGGAAACAGATGAGGGTTGGGAACAGGAAGGGCATCTGGCCATAGATGGTGATAATGAATGGTTATCTTAGATATGAATACTCCACATGTTCCATTCCAGATGTAAGCAGTACTCAAGTGTAGTGTGATATTGCACATTTAATAAATTTAGTGAATGTTCAAAACTGAAGTATTTGGGGGACATCAAGATGTAAATTAACCTTCATAAAGCAGTCAAGGTCATGTGGTTTTTATTACAAGTTGTCAGAAATTGTTGAGTTAAAACTCTGATGTAATACTGAAGGTAGTATGTGATGTTTTGTTTCCTCTTTTTGTTGCATTCTACTAACTAAATACATTTTCATTTTATCAGGTTGTATTCGATCTTCGACATAAACAAACAGATATCTTGAAATGTTGGCTTGCCAATATACAGGCACAAGCTCCAGGATGCCCTGTTCTTGTTGTTGGCACTCATTATGATTTAATTCCTCACGGTATTATTAAACTTCTTTTTACTTGCTCTACTTCACTTCTAATCACTTTAAGCTATAGCTAACTTTTTACTACTGTAGATCAGCAATTTATGAAAACAAAATAAGTTTTCATTATATTTAATTACATTTATTCATTCATTGATTTATTCGTTTATTTATTCATTTATTTTTTTCAGATGATGAATCTATTCAAGAAATAAAAAATAAAATATTCCAATTCCAAAAAATGCCACGTAAGTTTATTCACTTCAATATTTTTACTGTACTCGTACTATCATGCAAGAAAAGAACTTGGTGGTAGTTTAATGGTTCATGAGGCTGCAATTTTACATTACTTCAGCACCCCACAACTAAGCCATCATTTTCTTGTTTTGACTAGTCTGCTATGAGAGTGTATGTGGCCATATATATATAATACCAAACAACCAACAGAAAAGCTGGTAATTTTTATCCTGTCACTACTTCAACATTATGTCCATGGCTAAATACTATTTAATATGAACGACCAACTTTATCTAACTCTGAAACAGTATCACATAGTGTTCACTGCAACATTGTATAATTGAAAAATATATTTGCTTGCTGTGTTAAGTTAAAATTCCCCACTGAGCCTGGAAAAGGCAATATGAAACCATATTCATGTATTCTTCATTGAAACATTACATGAAAACTGAGTCACTAGGGTTCCAGGACCTACCATTGTGATCAGTACTGGATCAACTGCCATTTAAATTAGATAGGAGGTTTTTCCAAATATTTCTTAAAATCTTTTACATCATATGCTGTCTGGTGTTGGAGATCTTCAATGTTTGTGTTGATTTATAAACTTGCAATTCTCCAACTGACATTTGTGACTGTCATGTTTTTATTATGTTTGTTATAATCCAAGTTAATGAAAACTATGAACTGGACTATTACAATTTAACATGCAATTAGACATGCTTCAGATCCAGTACAACCAAGTCACATATTTCCTGATTTATATATAGATGCCCTGTAGATATTCTGTTGCTTGACAAAACAGCCATTGTTAATTATTATTGCTATGAATATTGCTGTGTCAAAACCATTATTATTAATTAGAACCTAAAATCATGCAAAGATTGTTTCTAGTTAGTGATTAAGCCTATTTAAATAAATACATATATATGAGGTGGTGAAGTATGATCTTCAGATTTTGAGTCTCATGGAGGTAATGACAAGTAACTGAGACCTCTGGCAGTTTGTTGTGCTTGAGAAGACATGTCAAGCCAAGTGAAATAGTAGTCATGGCCAGCGTTAGCAACACATAAAAGGCACCTGTGCCAGTGGCATATAAATGGTATCTGTGCCAGTGACATGTAAAAGGCACCTGTGCTAGTGATACGTAATAGGCACCTACTACACTCTGTTGAGTGGTTGGCATTAGAAAAGGCATCTAGCCATAGAAACCAAACCAAAGCAGACTGGTACAGCTCCCTGCCTTACTAGTTCTAGTCAAATGATCTAACCCATAATAGCCCTACATCTAATTTTCAAAACTATCAATGTAATATATTTCTAAAATGAATTATCTGAAATGTTAGAGGAAATCCAATTCTACCTGGGTTTCAGTTAACAACATAATAGTAGGGAGTGGTGATAGTTGAGATAATAAATAACACTAAATTTGATTATTTGTTCATTTTTTCTCTTATCTTAAGTGTAAATGTCATTGCTATCCATTTAGCTTTTCAGTCATTTAAAGTTAATAAACTAAGTGCAACTAGGATAACACAAGTTCATGAGAAAGTAATGATGATCTATATCAACGAAAAGTAGAAACAGCTCAAAAGTGGAATAAATTGGTTTGTTTTAGGAAGAGAATAGGGGGACAACTATAATGTCTCAGGTAGTGCATTCCAACCGAGGTTACTACTTAAAATATTAAATTGTATGGGCTTATCAGTTTAGGTATATATATTTTTATGCTGCTTTGTCCTTGATTTTCAGTAATCAGGTTATAATTGTTATCTCAAAGTATAATTTTTTATCTTAGTTTTTTTTGGCTAGGAAGGATGTACTAAGAGTATTTTTTGTTTTTCAATTTTATTATAAATTAGATGTCCTAATGCATATCCTAAAAAATAATTGGAATTTTTAGTGTCAAAGATTTTAGATCTTTTATAAATTATATACCTTTCCAACAAATATTCACAATTGAATATTCCAAAATCAGGAAGGCCAGCCTTTTACTGGGTATGTGTAGAAAGCCAAAACCTGAACTCTGAAACAGTTTCAAGATTGCCTTAACCAGACCTCTTATGAGGACTCAAAACATTTCAAAGAGAAGAATTTATGAACACATTCCATCCATCTTTGCTATTGTTGCTTGATAAAAGATAGACTTTGCTGGCCACTGCTATCATACTGAAAACAAAGCCATATTGGGTCTTATATTTTGGTAACTTATGCACCCTTATGAAGAATGAAGACCACTCATTTACATTATTATCATTGAGAGACACACATGAAAGAACATGAAAGTGAGGACCATGTAAAGCTAATGAGGGACAAATACTCTTGAAATTTCTCTGCTCTGCCCTGCTCCTACATCTTTGTTGCAGCTACTTGAAGAAGACAAATATTTGCTTCATACTTAGTTGAAAGAAATCAATATAATACAAAGGCTTCAGTAGCAATTGAATTTGTATCTCTCTGTCACTGTACTTTTAAGAATTTCAAGAATTAATAATATATTGCCATTGTGTTAGTTGAGGATTTTAAAACCTTGAAATGTTGTTTTCTTATGTAGGGACAAAGCCTTAGATTTATAATAAAGGGTAAACGGTAGATTATAATGTTTCATTCCTTTTCTGTTATTACTCATTTTACTATTTCTAGACTTTCCTAAAATTTATGATGTCATTATGGTGGACACTCGGACAGAAAACAAAACCATGGAACACCTCAGAAATACCATTAAATTTGTCATTGATTCGTGAGTAATATTTTGTTAATTAAAACCAGTATTTTACCCGCTCCAACTATATTCTGAGTTTAAATCCTGGAATCAATGAAAAACTGCAGGATTAGAAGACAAGTGAGGCATCTCTGCTGAAATTATCTTTGAATAAATATTATGTAAGAACTGACATTTGTCTCAAATTTGAGCTGGCAATCTTAGAAGTTTGGGTCAATGAAACTTGTCAAGATGGTTTTAAAGTCATCCAAACTAGCATGCATACAGAAGCACTTATATGAGCAAAACTATACCCAAATGAGAAAAACAATTATTTCAAAATAATAAATAAACTGTTATACTTGATTTATGATGGAGAAAAATTTAGTGTTGCAGCAGAAACTCCTTGAAAACCATGAACATTAACATATATTTAGATATTTCATTGAATTTGGAATGGAACATCACTGCACTCTTGAATACAGGTCTTAATTATATTAATCCTAAAATGTACAAAATATGTAAATAGGTAAATATTATTTTTGATGATAATTCTTGTCTATAAATGCCTGTGTAGGGGACCAGTTTATAGATAGTTCTGACCCGGACACAAGTACATCACTGGTGAAAGAATAAGAATTAGTTTGTTATTTGGTTGTATCTGCTCAGACATGGAACAGATCATGACAGTTATAAAGATGAGGTTGATGTAAGTGAGAATGCTGATAATGTGTATTTTTACTTTCTGTCTTTTTTCAACAGATATAAAGTGCATGGAGAACCTGTGATGGGGCAAAAAGTTCCTGCTAATTATTTGGTAAATCAATGTTTTTCTTTTTATGTTGTAGAGAAGAAGTAGTTGTTTAGCTCCAGGTCAACCCTTTTAAGCAGATCTATGATCAAGAGCAATGCAGCCATGAACACTGTATTTTTTCCCTTTCTGTAGTTCACCAAGGACTACATTATTTAATGTGTACTTTTCCAAGACAGTAGGTGTGGTTTTTCAGCTGCTATTTCTAACTGATTGAGTGATCATATAGAAGGTCCCTCATTAGCTCAGTGAAGGAGCAGTGCTGTTATAAGCTGGCACCGTATGACAAATATGATAAATAGTAATTGGAGTTATATGTATGTATATATATATATAACCACCATAATCATAAGAACCTTTTTTTGCTCACTTTTCTATGCTGATATGGGTTAAACATATCTTTTGAGGCAGTGTTTTATGACCAGATACCTTTCCTGAGCTTTTTTAGTCATCTCACACCACACAATGATACAGTGTAATAGGATACAGACAGTTATATATTCATATATGTACATATATAGTTTATGTAAGTCAGTTTAGTGACTTGTTATTCTGGTGTTTCCAGACAATTGCAGAATTATTAAATATGAAATTACTATAAATGTACAGATTTAGTCATAACAGGTGGAATATTAGTCTGGAGAAATGAAATACGATGAATAATTTGCAGACTATATACTTTACCAAATTTAGTTAAAATCTTTTTATGAGTGACTCTGCCATTCAACTATTTTTTTTTCCTTGAGCCCTAAGATTCGTAAGGCCAGTTCCTCAGTTTCCATGGTGTATAAGTGACTGAGATCACAACATTCATCCTGAACAGGATGCCAGTCTGTTGCAGGATTCAAGGCTAACAATTTCAAGGGAAGAAGGAAAATCAATGACATCAACCCTAGTACATGACTAGCACTTTATTTTAGCAACCCTAAAGAGATGAAAGGCAAAGTTGACCTCAATGAGATTTGGACTCAGAACATAAAGAGCTAGAAATGTCACTTAGTATTTTGTTTTATGTGTTGATAATTCTGCCAGCTCACTACCTTCTTTCAACCTTCCAGGGTCAATAAAAAAAGAGCAATTTATGGGTTGTGCTAAAATAGGAAATCAATATTGGTCTTATACATACTTGTAGACCTGCAATTTTTTAAAAGGAATGGGGATTTGTAACAGCTATGCTTTTTCCAAGAACATTAATAAAGTAAATGAATTTAAAATGTTAGAAATGAAGCGGTCTTCTTGTATTGGTTTCAACCTTAGAATTCAGCCATGCTGGGAAAATAATAATAACTACTAATGCAGGAAGCTGTCTTTAAATGTTTTGAATTTTTTTGGTTTATTGCAGAAACTAGGTGAGGTGGTTACAAATACAGCTGCTACTCTGAAAAATGGTTATCCAGTTCTAAATTACCAAGAAATGATGACATTACTGAAAATGTATCAGCTCAATATGAGTCAAGAAGAATTTAATCAGGTAATTCATGTATAATATTTGATAATGAGGTGCAGTTAAGTTTGTTTTCCAGCCATGTGGTTTTGGGTTCAGTCTTACTGCATGACACCTTGGGCTAGTGCCTTCTACTGTAACCCCAGGCCAGCCAAAGCCTTGTGAGTGGAAGGCTATTATATATAATGTGTGTGTGTGTCTTTGTGTTTCCTGGATTTTACATTGAGTGCTACTAAATGAGTGCTACTATCGTACAAGTGGTTTTTATTCCTTTTCAATCCTCCATAAAAGCATGTCTGATCATGGAAAAATATTACCTTGTGTGGAGACAGGTGAATGTTCATGACAAGAAGGGCATCAGGCTGTAGAACCTCTTTCTCAATAAATTCTATCTGACCTATGCAAGTATGAGAAAAATAGACATTAAAACAATGACGAGGATGTAAACACTTATGTATGCATAAAATCTTATTTTGTTGTGTTGTTTAGCTCAAGATCAGTGCAGATTAAACAGGCCTGTGCTAAAAGGTGTTCCAGCTCTATGTTCACATTCTCTCTCTTTTTTTTTAACCAGAATATATAGAGTATTACATTACCCAATGTGTCTTTCTTTTTTTTTTTTTTAAGACAATATTGTGATTTGAGTGAGATTTGGTTGTTGTTTCTAGCAGAGCAAATACCTGAATATTGGTTCCTTTGATAGTTTATTTTATATACTGTACTAGAAACACATGTCTGCTCACTGAAAACATATTTAGTTGTTTACTGATATTTGTTTATTCAGAGGTTGAATAAAATATTTTATCTATGATTAGTTTGATGCAGTATAAAAACAACTTAATATGATAATCCAACCATTCACTTGTGTATCTTTTCTCTCTCTCTCTCTTTAGGCTGTCCATTTTCTTGACAATACAGGTGTGCTACGACATTTTGATGAAGCTGGTCACCAACTAAAAGACCTCTTCTTCATTGATCCAGCTTGGTTATGTAGGATGTTGGCACAAATTGTCACAGTCAAGCAGATCAATCCTTATGTGACCGAACAAGGAGTGAGATAATCTTTTATATTATACTTTAACATATTTATGACAGAGGTATAAATATATGTAGTCAGTAGTTTCAGTGTATCATTTGGGAATGTTGTGATGGTTATAAGTAGTTAATATAGACACAGGGACTGTGTATGTAGAGTAATCAGTGATAATAACAGGGATTTCTTTTCTGTTTGGCCTCAATTTTTGAAATTTTAAATTTAAGTGAAAATTTTCAAATTTGATGTATAGATGTAATTTTTCTTGCTGAATCTCAGAGCTGAATTCACATGTTCCAGAAAAGTTTTTTTTAAAAAGCTACAGAGGTTTAAAGTTTGATAATTTTTATCCAGTCAGAAAATAAGATCTGGAAGTTGTCATTTCATAGTGATGGTTGTGGTAGTCTTGGTGGTTAATAAGGGAGTTTATTATTGTTCCTTTTGGTTATATTAACCACTTTGGGGTTTTTTTTTGCTTTGTAAGCTGTATCAATTAACAATTATTTTGATTTCCTCACAGACCATACACAAGAAACACTTAAAGATGCTTTTTACTGGAAAAATCATTGATTCAGAATCAAATTATGTCTTCCCTCCAAGCCATATTCCACAGTATATAAAATTACTGGAAAAGTAAGACACTATTCTTTTGTTCTGTTTTATTATGATCTCAATATTAACTGGCCGGGCAAAATGTTTAGTGGCATTTTGTCCATCTTTACATTCTAAGTTCAAATTCCGCTGAGATCGACTTTGTCCTTCACCCTTTCAGGATCAATAAAATAAATACCAGCTGAGCACTGGAATCAATGTAATCAATTTATCTCCTCCCCCAAAACTGCTGGCCTTATGCCAAAATTCAAAACCAATGTTAATAGATACTTTATCAGCCTTCAAACAATGAAAGTAAAGTTAACCTTGGTAGAATTTTCTTGTTACTCCTCTAAATCTGTCATCTAATGTTCTCAGTTCTGTAGCAATGCTGGGGCCAGCTTTATATTATGATTTTATTTTGAGAGGAAACAAGGCCAATCTTGTTGAGGAATTAGCACAGTTGGCTAACAATTCAACAGCAATATATCACTAAAGTTTATTTTTGTCATTTCCATCAAACAGCCTTTGTAGGATTTGAACTCAGTAGAGAGAAATATTGGTTTCAAATCTTGGCACAAGGTCAGCAAGTTCAGGGATAGAGTAAGTCAATTACATCAATTCCAGTGCTCAACTGGTACTTATTTTATCGACCCTGAGAGGATGAAAGGCATAATCAACCTTGGTAGCATTTGAACTCAGAATGTAAAGATGGACAAAATGTTACTAAGCATTTTGCCTGGCATGGTAACAGTTCTGCCAAGTTGCCACCTTAAAAGAAGAGAGAAATATTTGAAATAATAAAGCCTCCAGGTCGGCTCTGTCTTATCTCTGCTATGTTTACACTCTGATTAGGTTTATATAATATGTGTGATAGAAGTAATTCAGTTGATTTCGTACTGGCATAATAAATTTTACTGAAGATTGTGAGCATGAAATGCCTTGTGGCAATTCTGGTTGTTTACATTCCAAGTTCAAATCCTACTGAAGTCAACTTTGCCTTTCATCCCTCCAGTGTCAATAAATTAAAGCACCAGTTATGTACTGGGTTAATGTAAATTGTTTGGCACTCTCCTCTCAAAATTGTCTTGTGTCTAAAGTACCAGTGAAACACTGGGGTCGATGTAATCAACTATACCCCTCCACCAAATTTCAGGCCTTGTGCCTATGTTAGAAAAGGATTTTTATTATTATTATTATTATTATCATTATTATCATTATTATTATTATTATTATTATTATTATTATTATTATTATTATTATTATCTGTTGTGGTGGTGGTAGTAGTAGTATGCTATCATCAGAAAAATACAGACACAAACAGTGGTGAAGTTGATGACGATGATATCTTTTTTTTTATTTTGTTCTTCTCCTTTTAGGTTTGAAATTGCTTTACCAAAGAACCAAGATGAGCTCCTGATACCTTGCCGGTTGCCAACTATACCTCCTCAAGTGAAAATTCCCCAAAGTTAGTGACAAAACAGCTATTTTTGTAATCCTTGTGTTTTTTTTGTGGTGGAGGTGGGTGGTGTTATTCTACTTGGGTGATTTTTAGCTGTTAAAGTTCATATTGTTGTTATCAACGTGAGGTCCCTTGTTTGATTCCAGTGTGTGGCAACTTGGTCCTGTTTCATTTACCATAGCCTCAAAGTAACCCTAGCTTTTGCAATTCAAAAGTCCTCATCACACACTGCATCATACTGGTTCTGCCACAGACATGTGTATATCTTTAAAAAGCCTATTCTGGGGAATATTCAGCCACATACATGATAATTCAATTAACAGATAGTTCAGTTGCTCAAATAACTGAATATTTTGATGCAAAATATAAAAAGTTCATCATCAAAACTAATGGAGATTTATTTACTTTATTGTTGATTGAAAGACTTAAACTGCTTAAATCCAACACATGGATAACATGAACATCATCAGTTGAGTTCTTGTCCTTTATTGGAATAATTTAATTCTTCCTGTATTTTTTGACATGGCATATTTTCTTTTTATATATTTGCTTTTACTCAGCTCATATCAGCCTGTGGCCAAGTGGTTAAGGCAGTGTTTGACACATGATCATAATGTGAGTTCAATTCCTGGACTAGCTGGGATGTTGTGTCCTTTGGCATGGCACTTCATTTTACATTGCTCCAGTGTAGTCAATTGAAAATGAGTACCAGCTGTGTGCTGGTGCAGCTGTCTCTCTCCTCCTCTAGCTGTTACATCCCAAATGAGCTGGTAAAAAGGCAGGAGAGTTGAGAAGGTGTCCATATCTAAAACAGTTAGCATAACCATGAGACAGATGGTTGCTGGTTCTTTTACTCTGCTCATTTGAAATGTCATGTTAATGTTGGATCTGTAAACTTTATTTCTATTCATAAGTATGAAGTAAAGGACAGTTTCCACTAGCCTTTTTATGGATAACTTTATTTCCATTCAATCAAATTCCCTTTAGCAAATATATCATGGAAAAGCTCTTTTGACCAGCTAAAGTACACACAAAAATCTCTTAAATTCACTTACATTTATCTTTTGAGGTGTCAGGGATTGTGTTAATGACTGGATGACAGTAGTGTGATGAAAAATTTGATACTTCAAGTAATGAATCGAAAAAGTGAAGTTCACATTTTTTTGTGTGTTTTTAGACTACTAAAATGTCTCTTTCACAATGTAATTGCTTTAGTTTCAATATATAGACTCAGATTAAGTTGCTTACCAGATAACTACAACAGTTCTTATTACTCTTCACATGGGCTTTTGATGACAGTAAATGAAAAGCTTTCTTTTAAATTTTCAGCTAATTTTATCTCCCGCATTTACCGCATGCCTCTTGCCCCAACTGGAATATGGATGAGACTGCTGGCAAGGCTGATTGCATTCTTTCAAAAACCGGTAATTGTTTTTGTTTGGTTCTTTTCTTTAGATGCACAAACATGTCGACAAAAAGGTGTTCTGTTATTATGTGACTGGGAATTCAAAAAATTGTTACATCTAAAATATTTTGTGCTCCTTGACAAGATATGTATATAGTTATATAATTACCACTCCTCTTAATCTGATGCAACATTTTAGCACCTCCCCATCTGCAACTATTTTTTTAAAGTTTCTTATAATTATAATTATCCATCTTTAATACTTCTCTTTGCTTCACATTCTAGGCTCAATGATGTAAATATTAAATATTTTTTCCCTCTAAAGAAGACCTCTGCTTGAAATGGTCAGTGCTAACATCTCTCCATGGCATACAAATTTATATACATTTTTCAACTATACAAAATCTGATCAAAAACTATCGGGACTGGTGCTATAGAAAGAAAACTATAACACATATCAGTTTGACATTTAATCTCTTTCATAGTAGTCTCCTTTTGAAGCTACACACTTTATCCAGCATCGTTTCCATTGATGGAACATTCCTCGAACTCCTTTTTGAGATACTGAGCAGCTGCATCGTTGCATTCTCTTGGACTTCCTTAATGTCTTGAAATCTTGTTCTTTTCAAGAGGGATTTGATTTTTGGAAAGATTCTTGGTTGGAATGACCTCCAAACTGTGTCTTTTTCCACATGCGCACATACACAGACACATATTTTCTCTGCCATGGCCACTGATGGGACGTCTGTGGTGTGACAACCATACTCTACACACTTTACTTCCAAGCACAGCTATAAACAATGATAGAGATTGGGATCACTATAACTTCATGTGCATGAGCAATAGTGTTCAGGGTCCATCTATGCCATGTGACTTCACACTGCATAATTTAGCTCTGTTACCATAGCAACAGTCCTGATATTTTTTTATCAGACTTTGTACATAGTTCTGTTTACTCCCTTCCCTTTGCTTGGCTTACCACAGATACCATTTATATTTTATGGTTGGTTAATAAGCAACATGAAGGTCATCATAATTTAGTTGGGTGGGTGGGGGATATATGTTTAAACATTAAAACTAAATATATCTATTAATACTTCCTGAAATATCCATGTATGTTTGATAGTTTCCTTTTAAAAATATCTTCGAAGTCAATTCATTGCCATCACCACCTCTGCTTATTATCTGTTCATTCATAAATGACATATCATATCACATCACCATCACCGTCATCATCGCTGTCGTTGTTATCATTCTTCATTTGATTTTTGTTTTACATTGTAACCATCTTCAATATCATATGATTGTCATTATTATTTTCACTATCAACATTAACATCATTGATGTTATTGCAGTCATATTTATCATCATCCTCCTCCTCCTCTTCATCATCATCATCATCATCATCATTAATATCATATCAATAGTTCATTCCTTCCTTCAACTTGTAACTTTAATCACATCCACCTCCTTTTTATCTCAATCACATGCTTTATAGGCACCGCATCTACCTTTGGTGGTGTTTCAAGGCTCTCAGGCTGTAAGTGTATTGTTTGGTGTAGATGTATCTTTCGATGTGTATGTGTGTGAGTGTTAAAGAAAGAGAGGAGCAGAGGTTAAAGTAAAGCAGTATAAATGGATGATTGTATGTGTAGCAACATTAGTAGGCTAGTTATATGGGCAGTATTCTGATATTAGCCTTTTAAAGAGTGAGTAATTGATCTCTGCTGACACCATAAGATTGTGCTTAGTCTTTAAGATGAAGTGTTGACAAGTGATATATATGTGACCCTCATGTAAAATAATTAGAGGTTGTGAGGTAGCAAAAAGACACTAAGTTGTAAAAAAAAATGGTTGTTCTCAATAATCTTCAACATTTTAGAATAGCTGGAAGTGAGGACAGTAGATTGGTAGTTGCTTGGACCAAAGACACTTCTCTTAAGAATGGGATGTACTATTGTGTTTGCCATGTCTTGGGATATATTCCTGGAGACAAAGATGAAAGCATTTAGTGAAGATGGGACAGCACTGTTTGATGATAATCAGTGGAACATCACCAGGTCTAATTGACTTATGGTTTGGATTCACTATTAGAGTATCTGCACTTAAGAGTTGTGCATGACAGTAAGGCTGTTGAGCTGAAAAGTAAAGTTTGTGGAGTGGGGATTGTTATGTGTGTGTAATATGAAAGCAAAATCAACAAATGCGATACCTTTATCAGCAGGAAGTCCGTTCCTGCTGAGCCATTTGGTAAAACGTTTCTTGATATCCAAAAGCTTTGCTTATACTTTGAGAAGTGAGGGAGATTGCAGGTAGTGCATGAAATCCAGTGACGTTTATATGTGTTGTGGGCTTTTGTTTTATGTATTATATGAAAGGATATACCTGGAAGAATGTTATCAGTCACCTGCTTAGCTGTCATGGAGGAGTAAGTGGTAAAGTGCACTCAATGCCAAAGGTAGTCACTGTATATATTTGTGTAAAGTGTGCATGCACACACACACGTATGCACGCATGGATACACACATGGACACACACACACACACACACAAACACACACTTATATATGTACATATATAACTACCTACATATACATAAACATGTAAGTCTAAAAAATTTTAATTGTTTTATTATTTCTTCAGACTTTATTTTCTGCAACTGTTCCAAAAGAGATCGAGTATTACTGTAGAGGACTGTATGTGTATTGGTCAGATGTAAGTACTCCAAAATTATTTCAGTTGAATATTTTAAACCATAAATCAAAAATACATGTTTTATTTAATAATGTGGTCGTGGTGGTGTGGAGATATGATGGAAGCCAGTGTTTCAACTGAACCAAAAAAGCTATGTTTCCATTATTGTTTCAATTACTAGTGTTAACTGTTGGCTGCATCCCCTGACAGATACGTCGTCATTCTTTCATTTCTGTGACAGGAAGGGACATTTAAACACACAACACACAGAATCAGAACAAATACTACAAAGCTTGACATCCAATGCTTTAACAATTCCCCAGTCCACCCCACTGGACTGGTTCTTTATTTATTGACCCTGAAAGGGTGAAAAGCAAAGTTTGATCACATGATTTGAACTCAGAGCATAGAGAATTGGTTGATGATTGTAAGTGTTAAACAATGTTTTTTGTATAGCTACCAGTGTGCTATGTGGGGGCCGTGAGTGTTTGTTTTGTGTGATTATGTCAAGGGACAATCTAAGAATGTTATCAGTCACCTGCCTAACAAAGCTTTCTATCCAATGTTTTGTCAACACTGCTAACTCACCATCTTAAATTTTAATTAATACGTTTTGTTTTAAGGGCACAGACATAGCTGTATGGTTAAGAAGTTCACATCAGAATCACATGGTTAGGGATTCAGTTTCACTGCATGAATGCTGTTGGCGAACCATTCTATGTTATGGCCATGTGCTGACTAATTATTTGTGAGTGAAATTGGTAGACAGAAACCGAATAAACTTCTCTTGCAAGTACTTGGTGACTTCACCAGTGCTGGTGCCCCAAAAAGAAACACCTAGTACAATCATTGAAATGGTTGGCATTAGGAAGGACATTTTGCTGGAGAAATCATGCCAAAGCAGACATGGAAGCTTGGCACACTCCTCTGGCTTGTCAGTTAATGTTGAACCATCCAACCCATGAAAAAGGAGATATTAAATGACGATGCTAAATAATTTAATCAGCAAAAGCTACAAAGTGAATCAAGGGTCAAAAGTTTTGTGCATTTGCACTTCTCAAACAATACACATGTTTAGAGTTCTATTTCCCAGTTTGTATCACCAAATATATGTGCATGTGTATGTGTGTATGCATGTGTATGTGTGTATGCATGTGTTTTAGTGTGAGATTGTCTATGTGAGTTCCTATTTCCTCTCATCTACGAAGGTGGACCCAAAAGTAACAGAAAATGTTCTCTGTGGGATAAGCTCATTGTAGTTTGGGCTTCCACCACTAGAAGCCACTTGATGTGATCTTCAGGCTTCAGTCTGCTGACCACTGCTGGTGGATGGAGTCGTACTGCCATGTGGTGCATTTTTGTTTTACAGTACTTCTTTCCTGTTTGTCAACTTTTCTGATGCTGAAATGAAAGAACAGCATGTTTCCATGAAATTCTTGAAACTACTAGGGAAAACAGCAGCCAAAACAATTCTCATGCTTCTAACAGCTTACAAGGATGCTGCCATGAGCAAAACAGAAGTTTATGAGTGGTTTTCATGCTTTAGGAATGGTCACTTGTTACTTGAAAACCAATCTCGTTCAGGGCGACCATGGAGCTCCTGAATGAATGAAAACATCAGGAAAATTCATGAACTGATCTTGGAGGAACATCACTGAACAGTGTTCTAAGTATAAATTCCATGAGGTCAACTTTGCCTTCCATCTTTTCAGTTTTAATAAAATGATTACCAGTTGAGCATTGGTAATTGACTATCCTACCTCTCTCAAAATTTTAGGTCTTTTGCTTATAGTTGAAAAAAATAAAATAAATATTGTTAATTTGTTCTATCAATATTGTTTATTGCTAAAATTATTAATGTTGTGTTTTCAAATTTCTTTTCTTCAGAACATGTATTTCCATCTTGAAATGTATCAAGCTGAAAATGATGAGATTCACATTAAAGTACCAGCAAATCATGGATCGAGGTATAGGGAAATGATATTTTTATTATGCTTGAGTTTCTAATATGGTTAAATATGATATATAACTTCACTCAGAAGTGTGACAGTAGCTCTATTAAATTTGATTATGAAATACAATAGACATCTGTAAGCACATCAGTTTAGAAAAGTGTCAAGCTCTATGCTATAGACCAGCCTGCTCAGTGTCTTATTTGTGCTACATGATAACACTGTTATTACTATAATTACTTTCAAGGCATGAGCTGACAGAATTATTACTGTGCTGGGCAAAATGCTTAGTGGCATTTCTTCCAGCTTTAAACTCTGAATATAAAAGTTGCCAAGGTTGACTTTGCCCTTCATCCTTTTTTGGAGTCAGTAATTGACTTCACCTTCCCTCAAAATTGATTGCTTTGTGCCAAAATTATAATGAAATATTATAATTACATTCATCATCTGTTTTCTTTTCCAAACTCCAACTATGGACATTACTTTTTTAAAAAATAGGTAGTGTAGTAGCAGAGATAGGACAGTACTAAAGTAAATGGCTTATAATACTTAGTTTCATCTCTTTACATTCTGAGTCCAAACCTGCTATGGTCAACCTTGTCTTTTATTCCTCTGAAATCAGTCTGAAACACAAACTCAGCCTATATCTGATGTTAGAAAGATAGCAGCACTAGTGTAGAGATTTGGTTGTCTATACCTGAAGTTAATAAAAATGTGACTCTAGTGAACGAATTCACATGTCTATCCCTCCCCAACAAATTTGTGATGTTGTGCCAATGCAAGCAATTTATATCATTATCATCATTTGTCATTCACTTTTCCATGCTGGCATGGGTCAGATGGAACTTGTTATGACAGATTTCCTACAGCTGGATGCCCATCCTGTTTCCATGTAAGGATATATTTTCCCATAGCTTGATTTACTTTTCATGGAAGGCTAGAAATAAACAACCTTGCTAATATGATGATGCATCAACTATATAATGTCAAGATAATTGCATGCACATGCGTGCACACACACACACACACACACATGCACGCACGCACATGCGCACACAAGGGGGTGCTGAAAATTTCTTGGCTTTAAAGGGTATCGCAAAAAGCCTGGCTGGAGACCCAAACTTCCAAGTTCTTTTACAAGGCTTAGAAAAACTGAAGGAACACTGCAATGCGTGTGTGAATCTGAGGGGGACATATGTTGAATAAAATCATAATTTACTGATCCTCCTATATTTTCTTTTACCCGAAATCAGGAACTTTTCAGCATCCCCTTCATGTGTGTGTGTGTGTGGGGGAGGTATACATACACACACACACACACACACACACACACATGACGGGCTTCATTCAGTTTCCATGTGCCAAATCCACTCAGCAGGCTTTGGTTAGTCCATGGCTGTATGAGAGGACACTTGCCCAAGGTACTACACAGTGGACTAAACCCAAGACCACATGGCTGGCAGGCAAGCCTTTCAACTACACAGCAAAAAAGGGCTTACTAAAATTTGATGTCAATTAGATATAGTAATACATATTCATTTGTAAATTTTCCAGATTAATGGGAGAAATAGCTGATCATATTGATTCTCTGATTGAAGAATGGTATCCAGGATTACTAGCAACTGACATATTTGGAAATAAAACTGTACAAATACTTGCTCCATGCCCACATTGTCCTGGTGTGTATATCTGATATAATTTATGTGCTTTTACTTTACATATGATTTTTTTTTATTGTCTGTACTTTTCTTTTTAAATTTAAATAAACATCTATATGTGTTTGTGCTTATATGTGTGCATCTATGATTGTGCTTTGTGTGTATGAATATGTATAGTGTTCAGTAGCAGGGATTTTATTTTTGTCATATTGACTTTTAAATCTAAACTTTTGTTTATCTACTTTAATTTTTCTGCAGAAGAAAACAAACATCTTTTTGACTTGGAATATTTAGTAGAACAATCAGATAAGACAAGTTTTTTGAAATGCCCCAATCATGATGGTATCGTTTTACTGTCATTAGTGGTAAATATCAAGACATTATTATTTATTAGTTTTCTTTCTTTCTTATATATATATATAATGTGTGTGTGTGTGTGTGTGTGTGTGTGTGTGTGATTGATAAAACAGGATCCAAGGAGACTAGTGGTAATCTGCATTAGTAAGACTTGAATTATTTGGAAAAAGCAACAGAAAAAGTACAGTGAAATTGCTATCGGAAATAGAATACCCACAATTTTGAATAGAGTGATAGACATGAAGCTTACATGAAACTGTCTTTTGTTTCCCTTTTGTCGATTTTACTCTGAAGAAGGACACTGTCCAAAATGTTGGATATTTCACACCTCATGGTAATTTTACTATACTTCCCATTTTGCTTGGCAGCATCAGAGCAATCAAATGCTTCATTCTAGAAACCAAGTCATGTCTCAACAAATATCTCACCATCTTTAACCACTGCTTCATAATCTTAAAAGCCTATCTTTACTTTTAATTTTTGAGATGTAGTTTTGGCTTTGTGAGATCATTATTACAGATCATCAGAAATTATGATGCTCAACATTTATAAGCTTGTGAAGATTGATTCAGTTGCTTATCTGTAAAAGAGGTGTGGTGCTGTGTTTCTGTTATGTGAATAGTGTTTTTAGTGCAGTGATGGAGACTAAGTTGTCATGTCTTCATTATGACATAACAAACCTTAGTGTATAATGTCTTCTCAGTGTAAACTACTACTAAACTTTTAATATTTCACATACTAAAATGCAGTGAGCTGACAGAATCATTACAGTGTGGACAAAATGCTTAGTGGCATGTCTTCCAACTTAATGTTCTGACTTCAAATTTTGCAAGGTCAACTTTGCTTTCATCCTATGGAGTTAATAAAATAAGTACCAGTTGAGCACTGGGGTCAATGTAACTAGCTTACCCCTCCCCTTAAATTGTTGGCCTTGTACCAAAATTTGAAACCAGTATTTCATATACTGTAAAAAACCTCTCTATAAATCTATCTTTATAGGATTTTTTTTTCTGTTTGCACTAAATAATACTTTTAATCACTCAACAATTCTAACTAGGCTCTAAGCAAATTCACTAATTGAAAATAAATAATTTGTACATCACTCCATTCATTTTTGTAATTTTATCCATTATTATTATTGTTGTTGTTTTCAAGGCACCTGATATTACTCTCAATGATCTGGATAAAGAATTTCACCTACAGCAAGAACAATTTCAACTGCAAAAAATGTAATATAATATTTTTGCTTTTATTTTTATATGAATTTATGATTGCATTTTAATAAGCATTGTATTGCATTAAGGCAGTGAACTGGCAGAATCGAGAGCAATTCAGGCAAAATGTTTAGGGGCATTTCATCCATCTTTACTTTCTGAGTTCAAATTCCAACAAGGTTGACTTTACTTTTCACCCTTTTGGGGTCGATAAAATGATTAGCAGTTGAGCACTGGGGTCAATGTAATTGACTTACTCCCTCCCGCAAACTTGCTGGCCTTGAGCCAAAATTTGAAATCAATATGCATTCTATTAAATTGTTGTTATATTGTATTGTATCAGTGTTGTAGCAAGCTCAGGATAGGTTAGTCTGTATGAAGAATAAAGAAGAATGTCCATTCTCATTTCACAAGATTACGGTAGCTTTCCTGCTACCATTAGTTGAATCTCTAATCTTTAAGAAATTTTTCACCTATAGAAACAAGTAAAATGACCCTTTGGATAAGCTACTGAACTTATACCTGATAGTTAATAAGTTCATATCCAACTGAAAATATTCTCTTGTATTCCTGACTAGGACATTTTATTCTATGTATTTCTATTAAGTGTATAAAATAGATTTTATCCACTTCATATTTCACATACTGGAATAAAATACTTGCCTTATATGTTTTGTAAAAGAATTAACCCACTTAAATCGCATTATCTTTTTATGACTGTATAATGTCCAACATATAATACATTATGTACCATAGGCTCCTTTTATTAAAAGGAGAATTTTTTTCCCAGTTGTTACCAACTCAAGTTAATATCATATTGGTGGTTCTGCTATTAGTACTAATATTACATTTTTTACTTTTTTGATATGCAGCTCCAAAAATTTGCTTGGTAAAGGAGAATATGGTGTTGTCTATCAAGCTACTTATCGAAATAGTGTATGTATAATTCATACATTCTAATTAAAATATTTCAAGTTCATCTTTATAAATAGAAAAAAAATTATTCACTTTCCTTTTAGTTCAGTTGATTAAATATAAATGAACCAAATATCAATTTAAGATGTCCTTTTATATAAGAATTGTAGTAGGCATTACATGTGATTTTATTTTGCTCATGGATTTTCATGATTTTCTTTCTAGATCATTGGTAAAATGTTTAGAAGCAATTCACAGTGTTGTAACTGTGGCTGTTCAATTTTTATCGTAGGCTTGTTGTACTAAGATTTAGAGTTTAAATACATAATTTCCATTTAATATATAGTAGAGAATTTGTTATTAATTATAATCAGATTTAAAATTTTCTAGGAAAAATTATAGAAGAATTTATACTTTTGTAGGATTCATGACGTTTGAAACAATATGTTTTCATTTCTAGCCTGTTGCTGTGAAACTGTTTCTCAACAATGCCATTAACCACCCTCATAAAATACTGAGAAAAGAGGTAAGAAATATTAATTTGATTCAAAGCTTAGTAGAAATCAATATTTTAAAGAATTCTGCTGAATCACAAACCTCTGCTTGATAGTGCATCATTAAATGAACAACTAAATAGAATTGAAAGCATACTTCACCTCTGCACAGTCATTATAAATTAGAATTGATAATTGTAATAACGTGATAAAGGCTGTGAGTTGACAGAAGAAATGGAACCTTATACTAAAGGCAATACACTGTTTAATGATATATCCCTCAATGTTTGGAGTTAAAATCCTGTCTTGGTCAACTTTACTTTTTATCTCTACAAGCTGAATAAAATAATACAGAAACCTCCTACGTTATGGAAGTATTGCATGCCTAAAAGTCTTGCCATAATTTGAAATTCTGCAATGTGAAGCTTATTGTCATTAACATCTATATGTTAGTGTGGCTCTGTAGTTAAGAAGCTGGCTTCCCAACTATGTGGTACCTTGGGCAAATGTCTTCTACTATAGCTGTGGGCTGACCAAGGCCTTACAAGTGGATTTGTTTGGTGAAAACTGAAAGAAGCAAATAAACATAAATATGTACATAGATGTATGTGTGTTTGTATGTACCCTTGTCTAAACATCACATGATTATTGTAAATATACACCATCTTCATACAAGCAATGTTGATCGTTTTCAGTCTGCTGTGATAAACGTGTCTACCCCTGGGAAAATAATACCTTGCTTGGAAAAAAGTGAAAGTTGGGGATAGGAAAGATATCCAGCCATAGAAAAATCTGCTTCAACAAATTCTATTTGACTCATGTAAGCATGAAAATGTGAACATTGTATGATGATAATGACAATGATGAATATAAAAGTTAATAGAGAGATAGGCTTCATATTGTAGAATTTCATGTTATGACAGGATTTTCATGAACACACTGCTTCCATACATAATGCTTGAGATGTCTGTAACTGAAATATACTTGGGACATTTCCATCAACTATAAACTTAACACTACTAAAATTGATCTTGTGCCATAATTATTTTTATTAACAGTTATAATAATTTTTAACATTTACTTATTATAATGACTACAGATAATGTGTCCAGTTACTGGAAGTACTGGCATAGTCATTAATTATTTTGATAATTTGATGACTGTAACACGTGTACATACATTTTACTTCTTCCAAAGGTTTTCGAGCCGTCATTAATCATTAACCTCTATTGCCCCCCCCCTCTCTCTCTCTCTCTTTCTGGATATATGTGTGTATGTGTGTATATACAGATGTAATTAAAAGCTGTGTGGTTAAGAAGTTCACTTTGCAGTCACAAGGTTCTGACTTCAGTCCCACTGTGTGGTGCCTTAAGCAAGTATCTTCTACTATAGCCCCAGGTTAACCAGTGCTTTGTGAGTAAATTTTGTAAAGAGAAAGTGTGTGGAAACCTGTTGCACATGCACGCACGTGCACACACGTGCGCGCACACACACACACACACACACACACACACACACACACACACTTATTGGAATCCAGAATAACCTGTCCAGTAATTAAAGATCTAGAGCAGTTCATAACAGATCTTTTTAATTTGATAAAAATAGCTAAATTCGAGGAATTTAATGACAATTTTCAAAGCTCCCTAAAGTTTACATTTTCTATGAAATTCTAAGAAAACTTTTGTTTTAACAGATAAGAACTTCTATGGTATTTTAAAAGATATTTATAAAATATTTCTTTCCAGCAATAGTACCAACATGTTCAAGGTGTCAGTAGCTAATATCAATAATTCTGTAAATTAAAAGCCTAGAAATATAGCAATTGTTCTTAAAAAGACCACAGAATTGATTCTGTCTACCTTTTTTTATAACTCTTAAGGGCCATAAAGTTCTTTTTTTTTTTCTTTTTTTTTTTGAAATTCTACTAAATTAATGTGGCTAAAACTAAGATATGAATAGTTAAAAACACATTTAGATTTGATTTGACATATATTAACCCTTTTACTGCAGGAATTATATATATCCACTCAAAATTTCATTACCCTTAACTACAAAAAGCTGTTTTATATACCAGTCTCTCTTTTGTTGAGGTTTGTCGTGTTTGAAACTATTTTTTGTTGACAGGTCCAGTTTACTGAGGCACTGTGGCTCTTAGAGAATACCAATTCTATTTTTAGGTAGAGTTTTTCAATGAAACTGAGCTGTGCATGATCATATGAGTCTTTATTTTGATTTCTTTGCACAAGGAATTTCCCAATTTCAGAGGAGACATTTACAGGGATGATGACAGATTGCTTGTTTCCCAGAATGGATGCAAGATATAATTAGGTCCTTTAGTGGCATGAAGAATATTGTGGTAGAACTAACCTTAGATATTGTGATGGAACTAATCTTAATACAGTAAATTTTGTAGATGTTACTTTAAACTTAAAGATTAGTAGATTTAGTCTTTACCAATGAATTAACTATCTTAGAGAGTGATATATAGTATAGGCAGATAGTTGACTCTTTACAAGATTGCAAATGAAGAATAATTTCTTCTGGTAAGATATTTAAGCAGTGGAAATTATTCTACATTAGCAAATACTCTAATCATCTACTTAGCATTCTTGGGTATTTACTTTTCAATATAAGACAGCATATCTTCTTAGCAGATCTGTCATATAAGCTAGCTCCAATAAATTTAGAAATAGGACTCAAACTTGGACATTTCTATAGTTTAATCCAACTTTCAGCTTTAAAGTAAAGACTAACTTAGCTAAAGAATTCCTAAACTTAGCAACTTGGCATTTCCTCAGAGGATAGCATAGGGTCTTCAAATTGAAAGTTAGCTATTCTTGCTGTAAAAACTTTTTTCTTATGTTAACTAATTTTTTACTAAAAAGCTCTCTGATGTCAGTAATAATATGCAGTCACCTACTTGCAATGGTATAGAACACAGCAACTACTTTTAAATGGTAATTGTTTGGCTAAAAGGATAATATACAGCATAAAAGTATTAATTGGTGACAGCCTCATGACAGAAAATGTAAACTATGTACAAAACATATTTTAAGTATCTGGCTATAAAGTTACTCATGTATCTATCCAAATATATCTAGGGCTTTTATGCTAACCAGTTCAACTCCCTTCAAGATACTCTGGTCTATTTTAGAGCTTCAAGTTCCTACAATCATGGCTCTTACTGTACTGGTGAGATGTCCATTATATTTGTGAGAAATTCTTCATTCTTTTTCAGAATGGGTTTACTTTGAAGCAGAAATTGGAATAACTGAACTTTTACAGATGCACATTGAGATTCTTGCTTTCTAACCTTTAACTGCCTAATAGGTGATGTACTCTGAACCTTTTTGAACTGAAACACTGAAATGTATTGAATCTTAAAGCTACTAGCATTTTGAACCTTTTTTTTTCACTATTTATCCTGAAATCTTTATCCTGAAATCTTTATCCTGAAATCTTTATCCTGAAATCTTTATCCTGACTCTTTTTCAATCCTCAAGCTTAATTTCTTCTTTCTCCTTGATAATTTTCCCATTTTCCCCCATATTCTGTTGGAATTTTACTGTTGCTGTTGTTTTTTGTTTTTTTTTAGCTGCTTGTTCTGTAAAATGTTTTTCATCCTGTTCATTTCCCTTTAATCTTATATTAGTTGTTACCCTTGTATTACTTTTGCCATGATGAAATTATGTTTTTCTTGTGATATCCTCTTTTAAACAGTTTCGTTTTAGATATGTTTGTTTTAAATAATTTTCTTATAAATTTCTTAACTCAAGGCTTTCCTCTCACCCCCACCCACCTGGCTATATCAAACTCTACATGCTCTAAGTTGTATATACCAGTTTTTCCACATATTTTAGGACTTGAACATTTTTACCTGTAAATAGTCATCTGTATCCATGTGTACATGTGCTTGTGTTTACATGTACTTTTACCTATATACATTTCAAACATATTAAGATGTATGTTTGTGTGAATTGTTAAGCATGCAGTATACATATGTATAACAATACGGTTATTTCTGGTTTTTGGTTGTCACCAGTATAATGATTTAGTTGAATTGATGGGAGATAGATACAAAAACAAGAAGTTCATGTGAAATTATGAATGCAAAAATATTTGTCATTAACTAAAACAATGTATTGTCATTAGAACCAACAGATAAGATATGTTTGCACCAGTTAAATAGTTGAACAGTTTGTGAGGTTTTTCATATTGAGAAAAACTCAGTAGTTGTGAGTGATGTCTGTATTAGTAACTGACAACTTTTAGGTGTATGCCACCACTAGCAGCTAATGAGCAGACAATTCTATTTATATGTAATGTTTCTGTCAAGGGAAAAGAGCACACAAGATAAATTCTTAATGATAACTTGTACTACAAGAGATCTGAGCGGTCAGTATTTTGCTGGTGTCATCAATAATTGAGCAAATTGCATTTGAGTCGATGCAGTGATTTCACTTGTCTCCTGATATCATCGATCACTAACAAAGTCCTGGTCATTGAGACATAGCAATCTGAGTTCAATACCTGTAACTCTGGCAAATATTCCTATTGCATATGCACATATTTGTGTGTGCATGTGTCTGTATGTGCTTGTGTGTGTGTGTGTGTGTGTGTGTGTGTGCAAACATATTTCAAAATGTAACCGCATGTGAATTGTTGGCGATTTTTTTTCCTCCATTTGCCTTTTCTATTGGACTTTCCTCTCTTTCCTGTTTCTGAAGAAGAGCTTTGCTTGAAATGTAAAACCACCTTTCTTTCCTTCCTTGAGCATCTGCTAATATTTTACATGTACCACGTCTTCACGTTGTTTTTTTTTTTTGTGTTTGTTCTTTGTTTTTTGGGATTTACTATATACTTACATATATATACATACATATATATATATATATATATATATATATAACTTACCCATACAAGAAGCAATATAGAAGAAATGAGTGAAGTTGAAAATTGACAGAGAATATATGAAGATTATTTAAAGTTTTTAAAAAATATATGTACTTAACTGATCTCACATTTGTATGATTTTCAAAAGTGTGCATTACAAGGAACATGGAACTGTGTCACAAACTGTATTTATGTGTGTATGCATATCTATATGTAATTGCATAATCATACTGAAGCTTTCCTTATCATTATAAACATTTCCATTATTTAGACAACCATACTACGCAGACTAAAACATCCCAGTGTTGTATGTTTGCTTGCTGTTGGCCTCAAGCCACGTATGATGGTCATGGAACTTGCAACTTATGGCTCTTTGGGACATGCATTGGCATCAAGAAAAATCGTCAGTGTCACACTCGCCCATAGAATAGCTTTGCAGGTAAGAAAATAGTATTTCTCCTCTTCATCATTGCCATCATCGTTTCTGTCATTCTTACCACATTTTTCTCCTCTTTCTCCTCTTCCTTCCTATTTTCTCCTCTCTTTTTTTTAATACTTCACATTTTCCTTTCTCTTCTCTTTCTCCTTTTATCATTTTCCAACTCTCTTTTTCTTTCTTTGATTCCTTCTCTTTTTGTCTACATCTTTCACTGCTATCTCTCACTGACTTTGTCCTAACAAATATATGTTATAAACCATGCTAAATTTTAGAGTTCAAAGAAACTTGATTATCTGTATCAATAACAGTTACTCCATAGCTTATATATATCCATATCCATCCATCTATTTACCCTGCACACACACATACACACAACCCATGCCAGCATGAAAACAGACATTAAGTGACAATGATATATATATGTGTGTATATATATATATATATATATATATATATATATATATATATATATATAAAATGCTTGTGATTTTTCTAAATTCAGATTGCTGAGGGCCTCATGTATTTGCATGGTCTTCAAATAATATACCGAGACCTCAAACCAGCCAATGTACTTGTATTCAGTCTATCAACGACATGTCTGGTAAGTTTATTTACTCTATTATTGATCCTAATCAGTGTGCTCTGGTCGTGCTGTTACCATCACTTTCTAAGATTAAATTCAAGATTTTCCTTTCATCCTTCTCTGGTTGTTAAGATAAAAATGTGTCAACTACTTGAGTTGCTAGAATAGAATATAACTTCCTCAGAACTGTATGACTATGACCATGTTCCTATTGTAGTACTGGTACCATAAGAAAATGCACCCAGTACACCCTATAACATGGTTGACTATATAAAGGACATCCAGCCCTAGAATAAGCACTAGTCAATGAGAGCAATAGCTACTGGCAAGAAAGAACTCAGACCATGACAACCTGTCCCACCCATGTCAGCATGGAAAGCAGACTTAAAATTATGATAATGATTTGCACTGCAGTTGTGTTAGTAATTAATTCTACTGTTGGACATCAAGCCACTTCTTGTTTCTTCAGATATTCAATGCTTATCTTAAGATTCTACTTGTACCAAGGAGTCATGATTTTTGTAATGTCATGAAGTTAATAGTTCTACTAGTTATAAAAATACCATGTGGTAATGTTTTCAGACTACCATCATCATTTTTGTTGTTATTTTGTGCTTCCTGTTTTATATCTTGTGCTAGGTCCAAACTATGGGTAAGACTTCACATGATTGACAGCTCTCTCAGTAGTATGTGGGTTGCAATCTTCTGAACTACATAAATGTTGATATTGCCTGGAATATGGTTGGTGAACTTTTCCATTCTTTTCTTCATGAGTCATAGAGCACTGGAATTATTTCAGTCTTGGTATTTCACCATGTCCTCTTGATTTTGATCTCCAGAGCTTTGTACTCAATAAGCTTTTCTGTGACTTTCACTCATTTCTTTCAAGAGGTATTACAATGTTGATAACTATACACCTCCCATCCTTTTGTCCCTGATAACAATGTCAGGTTTGTTGGCTTTTATCTCTTTGCCACTATGAATGAGCATGTTCTAGAGGATGATGAAATCATTGTTCTTAGTGACTATGTTTGGTTGCTGATTCTACCACTTCTTAGTTGTCTTGATCTTGTGACTCCTACATATTCTCCTGTGCAGATATGCTGCTGCCTTGTTATGTTTGTGGATGTATTCATTCTTCACTATTTCTAACCATCCAGAGACAATACAATTGATTGTTTCTTCATATTTTCTACAGATCCTGTTCTGTGGATCTGTTCCATCATTGATGATACAGTGATGATAAAATCTGGTTGTAAGATGCTGATCTTGTGCAGTGATTATCAGACTTTCTGTTTCTGCTTTCAGTCTGGTGCTTTTAAACCACTGGTATATCTTCAGTTGGTGTGTGTCTGAATCCTGCATCTATTTTGGGTATTTCCTGTGCATTCTCTTGTCCCTGCAGATTTTCTGCAGTTGAAACTGACGTTTGTGTTTGGCTTTCTGCTTCATTCATGTTACTTTGTTCTCTTTTAGTGGAGCTTCCGGAATATTAAACTCTTTATTGGACTGTACTACTTTTTCTTGATAGAGTAAATCTCATGTTTTAGGATTTAGAGGAGTGGAGGGGTGGGTTTTCTATCTTCTGTTTTTGTCAGGCGTGTCCAGCACTGTGGTTGTAGTCTTTAAGGTCAATTTGAGCTGAATTAGGTCTCACCATCCTAAAACACTTGGTAAGTACAGTTTTTCAGCATCTTTCTTGTCTTAGTGTTCAGTTAATAATATTAAAGCAATATGAATATAAGTATTGCTAGAGTGTTAATAACTTTAAATCTGTTAGCGACATTCAGTTCAGTTTTTAGTATCATACCGTAGTACTCTCTTGAGGTTGATCTTGAGGCCGTGGTAGAAGGTTCTGTGCAATGGGATTGAACCAAAAAACCACACTGTTGCAAAGTAAACGCCTTAATCATGATTTTTTTTTTTTTTTGTAATTCCTGGTTGGATTTTCTATTTTCCTTATAAAATTTATATTCATTTGTATTGCTCAAATGGTTTTATTAATTCTAAATATCTGAAACATTTAATGTAAACTTATATTTTCTATTTACCTTCAGATTAATGTCAAAATCTCTGATTATGGTATTTCCCAGTTGAATACATTCTATGGTCTTATAGCAAATGAAGGCACACCTGGTTATCAAGCACCAGAAGTAATCAAAAAGGAAAACTATTCCTTCCAAGTAAGGCTTTTTTATAAATATTTCATTTGAATGGTTTTGCAGAAATGGTAGAGAATAAAATTAAAAGTTCTTTTTAAAATTTAGAACCCAAGGGAGTTTTGGGGAAAATTTGACATTTTGGACTAAATTTCTGTGACAGAGTGATCAAGTAATGGACAACATAGACCTTACCTATATCCTCCTGTGTTCTTAGATTCTGGATTTCACCATTTCAGTATTTATTACTGTCTCCTGTATTCTTAGTTTAAACACCACAGGACTTGATAATTTTACATGTAATTGCTCTGGTACTGATGAAATATGTAATAGTGATGCATTGAGTGCAATTATATCTATCATAACCTGTCCTTGCAAATGTGTAACTTTATGCCAATGTAATAAATCAATGTTTTATTAATATCATATTAGTATCTATAAAGTCACAAGTGACCAATATAGCAAGGTGTTGGCTAACTTGTTTGCTGGTTTAATATTCTTTCACTGACACTACACTGTGTGCATAGCCAAGACATTGAGTTATTAGTTTATTACTCCAAAATATAAATAGCAACGTATGTTGGTACTGGCCATTGCTAAAACACATCAAAAACATTGTGTTATTGGACAATGGATGTTATTGTCTCAAGTCTTAGGATTCATAGTCTGATTACTTGGTTTTCATGGCATATAAGTGACTGAGATCATAACATTCCCCCTGAATAGAATGTCAGTCCATTACAAGGTTACTCATTTACAGTCAAGTAGAATGGAACAACATGAGATGAAGTATTTTGTTCAAGAACACAACACACCGCCCAGTCAGAGAATTGAAACCATGATCTGACAATCATGAGTGCAACACCTTAATCACTAGGCCACATGCCTTGTATTTTATTAACTTACATTGTTGTGCTGAACTCTTCCATTAGATCTGGAGGAATCCATTGTAAACTACTTTGGTACCCAGTTTCAGATCAGAATTTCCAATTGCCTTATGCAACCTTGTGATTGGATCCATATTCTGTTTCTTATTATGGACTTCATATTACCCAATGTCTAAATCTCAAAGTTTTCTACCTATTGAACTGTATTCTAGATGATATACTTTACTTGTCTTTGCATACAAACTTTGTTTCAGGCTGACATATTTTCATATGGTGTTTTGTTATACTCCCTCCTGTCTGGTGGAAAACATCCATATGGCCACCTCCTTCATCCTTCTGAAATGGAACAAGCAATTCTCAATGTAAGTTAACATCTGTTCCTTTTTCAAAAATGTGATTTATGGTTGACTAATCCTCTACATGTAGATGTTACCTAACATCTGTATTTGTCTATTGTTAGTTGTCTTATAGTAGTGACAGTAATATCAATAAAACATTGCAGATAGGAATTTATATATATATATTGTTATATAGGATTCATAAAGAATAAAGGCTTACTACATGTTGATGTGTCTCAATGAAGTGTAAAAAAATTTACTGTTGTTACCTTTTATCTTAAGGTCTATAATCATAAATTATTTCTTCCCCTTCTTTGTTGTCAGTTCTTGATTGTCAGTTTTTTAGCATGCCCACTTTATTCTTTTATATTGGTAATTTTGAATATAACTTCACTTCCTGGTAATCAATAGATTACTCAACAAGTCTCTGTTCAACTCTGTTTTAAATAATGCTTGATGACTATGAGAACTGCATAATGTATGATGTAATCCAAAATATTTATTATGCTTTATTATGCTTACATAAATAAGGATTCCTTGTGTAAAGAAACAACTATTTCAAAATTTAATATCCATTTGTTTGTTTTATATATATATATATATATATATATATATATATACATACATACATACATACATATATATATACAGATACACACTCTCAACGCACCCTGGTGTTACCCAGATGTTATGACCTCCAGCCACATTGTATCATTTGTTCCTTTCTTATGTGCAAAATCAACACATGAGGAGTATCAAGCAAACAACTCTTCTTTATAAACATGTTTTTTTGTTCATTTTCTGATGAGCAACACTGCAGTTTCCATCTACCAAATTCAGACACAAATCTATGGTTGGTATAGGGCTATAGTAGAAAACACCTGCCCAAAGTGCCGTACAGAGGGACTGAATGTGGAACCATGCAGTTGGGAAGCAAACTTTTCAACCATACAGTCATTCTTGCACATATTATGTGTGTGTGTTTACACTTGTTGTTAAATCAAGTATTGTGTCCTACTATGTCTCAAAGTTAGCAGTTCATCAAGCAGAGATCTATAAGATAAATGCTAGATTGAAATACGTACTGAGGTCAGTATGATCAATTAAATTTTTGAAGGTGATACCTTATCATGGTGGCAGTTGAAAGACTAAACCCAGTAAAATAACGTTTAAAGACTTATGACTTCAAATTTAAGTAATGGATTACTAACCACAAGACAATGAGTTCAAAACCAGTGACAGGTGCTGAGTGCAACTTTTGTTACTTCACTCACTTGTATGTGTGTGTGTGTGTGTGTGTGTGTACACAAGTATAGATGATTTTGCTATGTTTATTTTTATTTTTATTATCATCAGGGTGAGCGCATATCACTGATATTATGCAATAAATTTGGAAGCTGGCCTGATATGCTTGATCTTTTGAGTCAATGTCTCATGTATGTTCCAAATGACAGACCAACTGTAAGTATTTAAAGCAATTTTTTTCCTTATAAATATTTAATAATTTTTTTTTAATGTATCATGTTGCTAAAAAAGATATTCAAGCACTTTTATTGCTAATGGCTATGTTTTCACCATTTAATCTTTTAGCATTTAAAGTGGCCATATCCAGCCAAAATATTCCAGCTGTTCTATGTTCAAACTAACCAAATCTGACCTCTCACACCAACCTTACAATATCATTCTAAAAATTAACAATTATCTCATCAAAATCTCAAAGCTACAAAATAGTGCATGATTAATTTAAAGCAATGTGAATAAAAAAGCATTTCTTTTAATAGAATAATGGGAATGCCTGGGCAAAGTTCAGAGAGCTCATACCTCTGCTGGTAACAAAGGGCCTCTTGCTCAAAGTAAAAGGTAAACTGTATGATGCATGTGTGTGAACAGCCATGCTACACAGCAGTGAAACATGGGCTGTAACTGCTGAGGACATGCGAAAGCTTGCAAAAAATGAAGCTAGTATGCTCCGCTGGGTGTGTAATGTCAGTGTGCATACATGACAGAGTGTAAGCACCCTGAGAGAAAAGTTGGAGATAAGAAGCATCAGATGTGGTGTGCAAGAGAGACGACTGTGCTGGTATGATCATGTATTGTGTATGGATGAGGATAGCTGTGTGAAAAAATGTCATACCCTAACAGTAGAGGGAACCTATGGAAGAGGTAGACCCAGGAAGACCTCGAATGAGGTGGTAAAGCATGACTTTCAAACGATGGGCCTCATGGAGGCAATGACAAGCAACCAAGACATTTGGAAATATGCTGTGTATGAGAAGACCCGGCAAGCCAAGTGAGACCATAACCATGGCCTATGTTAGTGTAGCATATCCAGCCCATTGAAGAGTACCCTTCAATCAGTGGACAATAAACTGTGCTTGAGAAGACTTGTTGAATCAAGTGAGATCATTGTTGTGGCCGATGCCAGTACTGCCTGACTGGCACCTGTGCCGGTGGCATGTAAAAAGCACTATTTGAGCATGGTCGATGCCAGTGCCACCTGACTGGCCCTCATGCCAGTGGCATGTAAAAAGCACCCACTACACTCTCGGAGTGGTTGGTGTTAGGAAAGGCATCCAGCTGTTGAAACCTTGCCAGATCAGATTGGAGCCTGGTGCAGCCTTCTGACTTGCCAGTTATCAGTCAAACCATCCAACCTATGCCAGCATGGAAAGCGGACATTAAACAATGATGATGATGATGATGTTAAACGGTTAAAATAATTGTTAGTGTAACTGTGGTACTGTTGTATGTTCTTGGCAAACAGAACCCCGTATGTTCTGCTCTACTTAGAATTTATCTCTGAGGTAGGCTTGGACATTGATAACTTTCTATTAACTTTCCCCAGAAATTCTTTGATTCTATGACATACATCAGAAACTATGACAGAATACAGAAGACCTGAATCAGAAATAATTAGGTCAATAATGAGAATATTAGACCTCACAAAAGATATGAGGCAACATTGAAATGTATGGAAAACTGCAGATATAAAACTGAGAGAAGGTTAATGGTTGTGGAAGTGGAAGTGGTAGTGGTGGTGGTGGTGGTGGTGGGAGCAATTATGAGAAGGAACAATGATGGTTACCAGTCATTTATTGTGGCTGTAAACTCTCAATAAACCAAGTCCTTGGCTTGTTTCCAGTTCTCAGTTGGGACCATTCCACTTCACTAATACAGTACCACCTGCAGCCTTTTAAAGAAATGATAATCATTTCTCTTGTTCTTAGAGCCTCAAGTTCAGGTTTCTTTCCTAGATCAGAAATCTTTGTTGTTTGAAGTTTATTTACAGTGTTTACAATGTAAACTATGCATTAGATATAAACATATGTGTGATTTTTACCCAGACTCTTAAACTTACCTACACAGATGGTAAATATTATACATTAGATGTTATATGTAATTAAAGACATTTGTTAATAATCCTGATTTATGTATTCTGTAAATTATTTACCATGAAGCATTTTCTTCATTCAACTTAAATTTTAATTTCTGTTTGTTTATGATATTTCAAACCTTTTCATATTCTATAAACATATTTCAGTCTAAAGAGTTATGCACATGCTTGAGAAACCCAGAAATGTTGTGTTTGAAAGATATAAAACCTGTGTCAAAGTCCTTTCCACCAGCTTGCATGACTTTTCAAGTAAGTTTTTTTATGGTAATACTTTGTTCAAAAGTAATTAGTATATTTGATATAATTGGCACAAGCGTGGCATAGGTGCAGGCATGGTATAGTCACAGACATGACATAGGTGAAGTACAAAAAAATGTTGTGAGGTGGATGTTCTTTTTGGAACCTGCCAAGGTCAACCATTCAAGAAGAGGTTAATTTTTCATACCAATATTAGCAGTGCATTGTATCCATAGACAAGACAGTTAATTTAATTCAATCAGCGCAGTGTATTACTGGTAAATTAATACCAACTCAGGAGGGATGAAAAGTAAAGTTAAATACATAGGGATTCGAAATCAGAATCAAAAGAGATTCAACTAATTACTGTAAATTATTTAGTTTGACTATCTCCAACTACTTTATTTCTAATTGTTCCTTTTTATTGCTCTAAATTTCTTTTTTTGATTAAGTAATGTAAGTTTTGATATAATATCATCACTTTTTTTTTTCTATATTCAGAAAAATAACACAGAGGAAAATGAGCTGTGGCTGACCTGTGATTCAGAAACAAAAATGGAGCTCTCTTGGCTTGAACTTAACAATACAGCAGTGAACCTCCAGGTTTGTTTCCTTCACACCTAAAAGCCTTTCATTTCAAATTTAAATTTCTATTTTTACTTTTTCAGAATTATCATTTTCTCTTCTGTTCATTTCTTCATCCATTCTACATCCAAGTTTTTTTTTTTTTTGTTAGCATAGGTTAAACAAATTCATATTACTAAAGTATTGTTTTACTGCCAGATGCCATTCCTGCTGTTAATCTTTGCTTGTTTTTCAAGTGAGGAGTTTTCATTCCACTCATTTTCGAAAGTGGACGATTTTATCAACAGGAATGTCAGCAATCATCACTGTTTGTAGTTCAGAGCTTTTTCATGTAAATATATAAGCATTCATACAGATGTGCATATGCACTGTGTATGAAGATTACATTAAATGTATAAATAAAGATTTCAATTTTAAGTCGCCTCCTTAGTTTATAATATTTTTATTCCATTATTAGTTTCAGCCATTGGATTGTGGCCATGTTGTTAATATATGCTTTTTGACATAACATCAGTTTTACACTGGTAAGCATAAACAAAGGCACACACTTATACAAACACACATATATATATATACAGGATGTGGTGAATAAATTGTTGTTTAAATTACGCAAAAATGAAAATATCACTGACATCTCATTTTAACAGATATATTTACCAAAATTACATAAAAATATCTTGAAATACTAAAGAGCAAATTTATCCAATAAAATTGTCATTGGCTTCAACCATGGCCTCCAGATGACTTCAGAATCTCCTGCAACTCTTCTGGACGGTCTTCTTGTTTAATCCTTGCCTTCAGTTCATCTTTGGTGTTACAAGGTGTTTTGTTGGTCTCTTGCTCAGCTACACCCCAGACATGATAATCAAGCAGTCTAAGGACTTAGGTGGCCAGATGTTAGGGGTGATGTAGTGGCAAAAATTGTCTGACAGTCATGACTGGATTCTCCTGCTTGTGTGGCATGGTGCAGAGTCCTGTTGCCAGACATAGGGTCTTCCAGCAGCCACCCTCTTCATCCAGGGCAGCACTATCTCCTCCATGCACCTGATGTAGGCCTCTGTGTTGAGTCTGAGGCCATGTGGGAAGATGAATGGAGACATAACATCACCATTACTAGTGATCACTCCAAACACCATGATATTGACTGGATGTTTGATTTTTATCACTCTCAGTACATGTTTTGGGGACATGGCAAGCCAACGGTTGTTCTGTGTGTTCACCATCTGATCCTGGCAGGAATTTTTGTCATCTGAGAAAAACCAAAGCATGTTCTGTTGGAGGGGATGCTTGAGTATGTTCAAAAGCTTCATAATGCAGTCTTTCCTCTTGCCCTTGATGGCTTGGGATAAAAATTAGCCCTTTCTCATCTTTTATGAGGAATACCAAATGTCTTCATGCACTACCTGCCTGATGAGAAACTCAGACACTCCCATGTCCCTGGCAATGAACCTGGTTGACTTGGAGGGATCATTGTCAATCATGGCCTGGATCTCACCAACAAATTCAGGAGTTCTTATCAGAATGATCAGAGTGAGTTTTCTGAACTGCCATACCTTCAAAATCATCATTACCTTCGTAATCACCATTAGACTCATCCAGCTCTTTCCGAATCCTCTGCACTATCTTCAGATTGACACCCAAACACTCTGAAATGTTTGTATTGGACCTTTCGGCATGAATGCCAAGCAGTACATTTCGTTTCCAAATTTCTGGCAGACTTAATTGCATCATGGTGCTGTTTTTCTCACAGATGGTGCCCAACTGACCCTACCATACTGTGTAGTCAACAAAATCAAAAACAAACAACATGCATGCATGAAATTAAAAATATAAAATGCCGACAATTTACCCATCACACAATGTATTTATATATATGTTTGTGCATAAATACACACATGTGAGCACATGTGTACATCACACACACACATACACGATTAGCTTGTGTACAATTCCATCTACCAAATTTCACTGGCAGATATAGAAGGCCCAAGATACTGCACCATAGCATAAAGCTCAAAACCACATGGTTTGATATGATCCCCTCAACCACATGAGTTTATGCAACCAATTTACATAAAAAAAAACATTTTTGCTCAACTTAAAAATATTTCAGGTGACAAAAACAGTAGAGCACCAGACTAAAATTTTTACAATAGTTATTTATTTTTTTAATTTTCCAAGTTCAAATATTAACTTTGTTTCTTTGCCTTTTATTCTAAAATTGATGAAATAAGTATCAGCCATGCACTGAGCTAACTCAATTACAATACTCCCACTATAAAGTATTGCTCTTCTGTGTTTAATCAAATGATACCAAGAATGGACTATAGTTGAATAAGAAGTAACTTTCTAGCAAATATGTAGTCTTTGAGATAGTTTCAATCACAATTTGAAGCTTATTTGTTTTGTTGTACCTCTAATACTCTTGCTAAAGGACAAACACATTCTATATATTTCTTCCATATGAATCTTAACCTCATTCTTAATTAAGAAGTTGATATCGGGAAGGCTTGATTACATGTAGTAATTCTATACATTAGTGGTGAGCTCCCAGCCAGCTAGGTCTCTGATGCAAGCTTCATTTCCATTTAACTCACTTCAAAGCCGTAATTTTCAGCCATATCCAACAGCCTAGAAAAGATTGGGCTTTATCAAACTAATTTGGCTTCAGCATACTACAAAAAGATGAATTTCAGTTCTGTTTCAGTATTACTTCACATAGATTGTCAATTTTTCATTTGGTTCTTTTCACATGAGCATTAATAGAAAGATATCTTGTTATTGAGTCTTTGACATGGCTACTTTTTGACTAAAACAATACCCTGTTTTTCTTTGGCATTTGAAATGTTGAATATATGAAACAAACCGAATAAGGTAAAAAAAAAATGTTTGTCTCAAACACTTGAAATGAACTTATTAAAGAAATATATCTTAACAGTGCCACATGTTTGCCTTGCATAAATATATCAAACAAAATTAAAATAAATGAATGTAAACAGTTACTGAAAATAACCCATGAAAAGGTGTCAGTTTGTGGGGCAGGGTGGGGTGAGGTGGCTAATACTGAAATAGCATCTGAAACTTTGTCAATAGTGACTTGTTTTCATTTCATTTACACTGTAGACTTAACATACTGTTTTATTAACACCAAAATCTGAACCTTCATTACCTTTAGTGGAACTCACACTGTTGTATTTGGACCAAACCTCCATAACCTTTCCCTTCCTCCAGACATTAACTTGCAGCTATTCAGGCTGAGTATCAACCAACTTCATTTCACTCATTTGGGAAATTCTACACAGGTCTGGGTACTACCTCCTTTTTTAATGACTAACAATATTTTTTTTTTAAATATGATTTACTCAAATACTAGCAATTCTATGTGAATGATTTCTTTAATAGTTTCTTTTTTTTTTTCCTTTTTCTCTTAAGGGTTTTATTGTTAACATACAGACACCTCTCTGTCTGCATACAGCTAAACATGTGATATTGTTGGGATGTATCAATGGAAGTATAGCAGTATTTGATGCAGAGAAGAAAATCCTCTTACATAGCAGTGTGCAATTACTCGACTCAGTTCTCTGTATCTGCAGCTACAGGCGGTGAGACAAATTATATATCACTATGCTGTTGTTTCTTAGCTCTAATTCACCATATCCTATGTCAGGAGAATTTCAGCCGTAACCAACCTGTATTTTTTGTTTATGTTTATGGTTATCTAGAACTACATTATTAATGTGTTCTTTTGGCTTTTAAGATAATTTGAGAGAGATTTGATTGATATTTCTAAAGGACCAAATAGCTGCATAAAGGCTCTCTTGCAGATTAGATTATCATTATATTCTTTTGTAAAAGGACTTTCTTTGCCCCATTTTAATTTCTTGTGAAAATTAACAATAAAAAATTTCATCATAATAGGATTATTGGAGCCATAAAAATATATTATATCAACATTTTTCTTCACTATTATTTTGTAACAATAAAATATATCTAACAGCCAATAATGCATATTAATATAGAAAAAAAAATAAAGTAAGAGGTGCAGCCATGGTTGTTTGGTAAACAAGTTTGCTTCCTAACCATATGATTTTGGGTTTAGTCCCAGTGTGAAGCACCTTAAGTAGACCCAGGAAGATGTGGAACAAAGTAGTGAAATATGACCTTCAGATGTTGTGTCTCATGGATTCAATGGCAAGTAACTGAGACTTCTGATAAATGGCTGTGCTGGAATAGACATGTCAAGCTAAATGAAATCATAGTCATGGCCAGTGCCAGTGACACATGAAAGGCACTTGGGCGAGTGACATGTAAAAGGCACCCATGCCAGTGACACGTAAAAGACACTCAGTGCACTCTTGGAGTGGTTGGCATTAAGAAGGGCATCCAGCTGTGGAAACCAAATCAAAACAGACTAGAGACTGGTGCAGCTCTCTGGCTTATCAACACCAGTCAAACCATTTTACCCATGCTAGCATCAAAAACAGACATTAAATGATGATGATGTTATATATATAATTCTCTTCCTGACAACCTCTTATACAACCCCAAAACAGCTGGACAATCACACCTCAGCATGCCAAATGAAAAATGATTATTATGGGTGTTTTCTGAAGACTTGAAGACAACAGTAATAGCAATATAAAGTGCAGCTTTTGTTGGACTCATGACTGCTACATCACATCACACTTTTGAATATTGATGGGATATTCTCATCAAAACTTCCACCAGATGCAAACATAACAGCCCACATAGTTGTTTGGGACAGACAAGGAAAACTTCTTAAAGGTCAGCTTCTCTGCTGATGTGAATATCTCCTAACTATGAACAGTTACTTTGAAACCTTCAGCTATACCCAGATTATAAATTTGTATTTATGCCAATAATAATTGGTGTGCCTTGTTTTGTTAGTAATTGTGTTTTTGCCAGTCTAGAAAAGCTTGGGTTTCCAGAAAAAGAAATCAACCACCTAACATGGACATTATAAATACTATCTGTAAGTGGAGCAATAAAAATATGCAAGACTTTTTTTGTGTTCAACATGTGATGTTGTTTTTGTTATCTACATTCTAACAATGGAACTTTGTATCTTTGATAGAAACCAGGCCCTTCCTTACAGAAAAATTTCAGATAATTAAAAATAGAAGACAGCATGCATATACATACATACATGCACATACAATGGAATTCTTTCAGTTTCCATCTACTAAATTCACTCACAAGGTTTTGATTGACCTGAGAGCTATAGTAGAAGACACTTGTCCTAGGTATCATGCACTAGGACTCAATTTGAAACTACATAATTGCAAAGTAAACTTCTTAACTACACAACCATGACTCTTAAAATTTATATTGGAAGAAATAAAGTTACATTAAAATTCATATCTCTGTTATTTATTTGTGCCTCTTATTTTTCTTTCTTAGGTTTGACTTTACTGAATTTATCTTGGCTGGAACTGCAAATGGCTATGTTGCTGTTTTTAAGCTAGATTCTCTGATTGAGGTAAGTGTATTTGGATTTTGGATTCCAAAAAGCAACTTTTTCTAGGATGTAAAATATTAGAGTTCAAAATCTTTTATATAACTTTTTAAAATGATTTTCTGTAATCTCTTTAATTGAATTGTTCATCAAATTTAGAATTTTAGATATTTTATACATTTCTTAAGATTAAACATTTCAAATTTGAAGTGATAATTTTAACTATTAGTTATTAAATCAGAATATGTTAATAGCACAATGTGGCAGTTGAGCAAGACTTGATTTCATGTTTTTTTAAAGTACTCTTTCAATGACTGGTATTGTAGTTTTCTTATGTTTTACAATTTTAAATCTTTCCAGAAAGGTAACAATTCTCCAATATATCTTCATTCTTTTGGATTGAATGAACCTGTGCTGTGTATTCAACAACATGGTGATTCAATTTATGCAAGCTGTGGGATATTTGTCTACAAATTGCATTTCTCATCTTCAGAGTTTGATTCAGAAATCTACGATAGAGATGACTGCTTCTGTTTCACTGCAAGGAAAATGAAGAGAAAATATGATGGCTCTTGGTAATGTTCTTATCTTTTATGGAAAAGAGAATCAAGGGATAAACTAATGAAATACAGGATTTAACTTTTGGTTCTCTGGTCAGGCATATGTTTACGCTTGACTGTGATTAACATACTACTGAATTAAGGTTAGTTAGTTAAGGTTGGTGTCAAGGTAGTAGCTGGGTGGGGTGGCCAGAAGAGGCTCCTGTATTGACAGCTCAATATTGAAAAGTGAAAGACAGATTATATGAGACATCTGTAGGAAGTGTTCTACTGTACAGCTGGAAAACATATTGTAAATGTAGAGAATCTGAAGCAGAAGGAAATAATGTGTTCCATATGCATTATGTTAATTTATGGGAGAAATTTAGTGCTAATGAGTTGATGTGGCCATTAAATATAAAAATCACTGGACAGTGAATATGATTGATTATACATAACAATAAATGTGGCATGCTGAGTAAAAGGATGTTGAAATTCGTTATGGAATGAAAGAAATTGACTAAGAAAGACATGAAGAAAATGTAGCTAATTTGGACTTGAAAATATTAACTCATGTTCATAATATTTCAAATGATCAGGATGCATAGAAAGGTTCTGTTTTGTAGATTGTCCTAGAAATAGATTGTCCACAGAAATAACCTGATATTAAAATAAAATATAAAATTAAGAAATATTATGGATATTGATAATTAATTAATAGATCATCATCGTCATTTAATGTCCATTTTCCATGCTGGCATGAGTTGGATGGTTTGACTGAGGGCTGGCAAGCCAGCAGGCTGCACCAGGTTCCAATTTGATCTGGTAAAGTTTCTATAGCTGGATGCCCTTCCTAATGCCAACCACTCCAAGAGTGTAGTGGGTGCTTTCTATGTGCCACCGGCACGAGGGCCAGTCAGGCGATACTGGCATCAACCACGCTTGAATGGTGCTTTTTATATGCCACCAGCATGGGAGCCAGTCAGGTAGCACTGGCAACGACCATGCTTCAATGGTGCTTTTTACATGCCACTGGCACGGGACCAGTTAGGTGGCACTGGCATCGACCATGCTCAAATGGTGCTTTTTGCATCCCACCAGCATGGGTGCCAATCAGGCGGTACTGGCATCAGCCATGACAGTGACTTCACTTGACTCAACAGGTCTTCGCAAGCGCAGTTTATTGCCCAATGACTGAAAAGTATTCTTAAATGGGCCGGTTATGCTGCACTGGCATAGGCCATGGTTATGGTCTCACTTGGCTTGCTAGGTCTTCTCAAGCACAGCATATCTCCAAAGGTCTCAGTCACTTGTTATCACCTCCGTGAAGCCCAACATTTGAAGGTCATGCTTCACCACCTCATCCCAGTTCTTCTTGGGTCTACCTCTTCCACAGGTTCCTTCTACTACTAGGGTGTGATATAAGGAATATAGCTTTGTTGTTTGCAAATGTATTTGTTGTTAATATTTGTTTACTCATAGGCGGTAAGCTAGTAGAATCATTAGAATGCCAAGCAAAATGCTTAGCAGCATTTTGTCTGTCTTTACATTCTGAGTTCAAACACCACCAGGGTCAACTTTGTGTTTCATCCTTTTGGGGTTAATAAAATAAGCGCCAGTTGAATACTGGGGATCAGTGTAATCGACTTAGCCCCTCCCCTGAAATTGCTGGCCTTGTGCCTAAATCTGTTATCAATATTTATATTTACTCCTGATATTCTTCCTTAATTGCTAATGTGTCATTTTATACATGTATTTCTTTTCAATAATTGTTCTTTTTATTGTTAGTTAATTATAAAATGGTATACATATTAGATATTAATATTGTTAATATGCCAGGCAAAATGCTTTGTGGCATTTTGCCTTTCTTTACATTCTGAGTTCAAATTCCGTCAAGGTCATCTTTGCCTTTCATCCTTTTGGGATTAATAAAATAAATACCAGTTGAAAACTGGTGTCGATGTAATCAACTTACCCACTCCCCCCAAGCTTGCTGGCCTTGTGCTAACATGTGAAACCAATATATTTCTTTATTTAAAAAATGATTTTTTCTTTAATTTCATTTTTTTCCAGCTTGTCCATCATTGATGAGAATACTCAAATGATAAATAAAATGATGTTTCATGACAAAATGATGTACATAACTCACCGAAGTAGCAGTACAGTAGAAATGTGGGATATATCTAAAGAATGTCTAAGAAATTGTGTAAACATCATTCACTTCCTTGAGTAAGTTTATATTATTCAGGGTTTATGTTCCATGAATGCCTAAGAACTGCTGATATAACAATAAGTGATTTTTAACTAAGAATAAAGTACATTTTATGATCATTATATAGTCTTGGATATTTTCCAAATCCTTAGTCATTATGTAATCAACTACTTGTTGACAGGAATGAATAATATAAAGAAATTCTAATAATTACTTGAAGCTGATATTGTTTTTTTTTGTTTTTGTTTTTAAAAAAATTTTTTTTTTTTATCTGTGATCAACAGAACCAATTTCTGAAACTTCTGTGATCAGAAGTATCTATCAATGTATGATCAATCTTATTGACTTCAAGTGACAAGAAAGCTGGTGTTATGACATGGATGTCATTTTCAAAGACATTAGCAAGATAAGTGAAGTGTTAGCTGCCAGGAATTGAACCAGAGTAACCAACTTTGTTTACAGAAATAATACCACCTTGGCTCTGGCACTAACTGGTTTTAAAATGTATCAAGTTTAGAGAAACAGTAATTGGGACATAATATGATGAAGAAGCTAACCTTATCAAACTGTCTACAATAAAAATATGATAAGCATTACTGCAAAAATCATCTCATATTAATTTGTACAGATATACTTGACTCTAGCTTATACCCTATGGGTGTAGTGGGAGGAGGTTGGCTTAGCTGCAAGTCAAATACATATGACTAGTAGAAGTAGTACCCAAAAGAGCTAGAAAAGGATAAGAACAGTTTGATCAAAATTTCAAAATTTGTCTAGACACATTTCTATAAAGACTAAAAATTATGATAATGCTCCAGTATGTAAAACTTTAAGGAAAAGACCAAGTTCATAGATATTAAGCTACAAATGGGAAGAGCTTTATTTAGAAGATAACTAGGTCAATGTTTACAATATTACCTGGAAACGAAATTTTAAAAAATCTTTTACATACCTCTTAAAAATCACTGGATATATTAATCCCTGATTGCAGATTGTGGCATATTAGGTCACTGTAAATCATTCATCAAAAATAAAAAACATTTTCCTATAATTCTATGTAATATGTAGCTGTGCAGGTTGACTCACATATTACTATGTAATATGTAACGCTGCTACAAGTGCAACAACTTATTTCCTTCCTCATTAATTATGAGACTTACAGCTAATTAAAATATAATTCTACTGTTACAGCACTGAAACAAATATGTCCAGAATAACAGCAACTTGTTTTCATGCAGCAACTAAAATACTTTGGATTGGTACTGGAGGAGGTCATCTTGTTTTGCTGGACTGCTACAGTCTTCAACCACTAATGACATTACACCGACACATTGGTCCAATTCGATCTCTCCTCTCATTATCAGACAAAGGTAATTCATCAGGTGAATATAGTAATGTGAAATTGGAGATTAACAGTGTTTGACCTTTTAGCATTCAGATTATTCTGTCAAATGTAATAATACTTATTTATTCATCATCATTTAACGTCTGTTCTCTATGCTGGCATGGGCTGGACGATTTGACTGGACTGGCATGCTGGAAGGCTGCACCAGACTCCAGTCTGATTTGGCATGGTTTTCTATGGCTTGATGCCCTTCCTAATGCCAACCACTCTGAGAGTGCTTTTACATGCCACTGACACGGGTGCCATTTGTATGACACCGAGGTGCGTTTACATACCACCAGCATGGGTGCCAATTTGCATGACACTGGAATCTGCCACAACTGAGATTTTGCTCAGCTTGGTGGGTCTTCTTCTCAAGCACAACATAATGCCAAAGGTCTTGGTCATTGCCTCTGTGAGGCCCAACACTCAAAAGGAACTCAGCCACTTTGCCTCCGTGAGGTCCAATGCTTGCAAGGAACTCAGCCATCTTGCCTCTGTAAGGCCCAACACTAGAAAAGTACTCAGCCACTTTGCCACTGTGAGGCTCAACGCTTGAAAGGAACTCAGCCACTTTGCTTCTGTGCGGTCCAATGTTCAAAAGATGTTCTTTACGTGCCACCAGCACGGGTGCACTTGGCTTGATGGGTCCTGTCAAGCACAGCACATCGCCAAAGGTCTCCATCCACCTTTATGAACACTGATTGGTTCCAGTACAGGCTCTTCAGGACTTGGAGGTCTTTCTCATGAATATCAAGGTTACTGAGTTCTTCAAATAATGTCATGTCTTACTTTGTTGAAGGCCTTTCTGTAATCTATGAAACACATGAAGACATTTTTTTGTATCTCCACCACCCACTCTGAGTTCCTTCGCAATACAAAAATATTCCTAGTGCCAGCATCCTTTACAAAGTCAGATTGTTCAATTCCAATCTCTGGTGTTATTTTGATTCTTGCCCACAGCAGTAAAATTCTCATGAACAATCATGGATAGTTACAGTTTAATGCTGGACAGTAACAGCATAATGGGGGTTTGTCAACCTAATGAGGATGGCTTCTCACCTGGGAATAATTATTCATATAAAAATTGTACACACCCTATATAATGCATAATAAAAGATAAATATTTATATCTATATACAGGTACTGGCTCATCTTCCCAAATCATTTGTGGAAGTTATGGATTTCGTCCTCAACTTGGCTTAAATAGAAAAGGTAAACTATGTTTAAATCATTTTTTAAAATAAATTAATCTAGGGAAGAAAGGCAATGCTCATAATATTTACAAGCACTCCCAACTTGATGTATGTATGTATGTATGTATGTATGTACATACATATGTATGTACACATGTATGTATGCACATTTGTTTGTACGTACATATGTATGGACAACAAGGAATGTTCATTAAAGATTTCCCCTGACCTAATTCCCAAGTACTGGGATAAATGAAACTTGGCATAATTATTAGTCCTTTTCTACGTAACCACCACCAATGGTGACACACTTCTGCTATCGCTTTATGCAGCTGTTAAGACCTTGTCTATAGAAGTTGGTAGGTTGTATCTGGAGCCAAGACTTTACCTCAGAAATAAGTTCATCATCTGAAAAGTGCTTCCCCTTCAAAAAAGACTTCATGGTAGGAAAGAGGTGGAAGTCAGATGGTGCAAGGTCGGGAGAGTAAGGCAGATGAGGCAGGATTTCATAACCGCAGGAGTGTGCTTTCATATATATATATGAACTTTGTGTGTATCTCCCTCTGTTTGTTTCTCTCTCTCCTCTCCCCCTCTCTCTCACTACATATATATATATATATATTAGTTTTTCATTTTACATTATTTAGCAGATCTGTTTGGTTGCATCAGTTTTTGGGATGCTGATTTTCCAAATCAGCTCCCAAATTATGTGGAAAACTTGAAGAAAAGGGCAGAACTTGTAGAGCAAATGGCACAACAACAGTCTCATATGAATTTCTGAAAATGTAAATTAATCTTTTAACTGGAAAGAAATCAGAATCTCTTCGTGCAAATTGACAGAACCGGAATCACTACAGCAGCAGATGAACTAAATACTATTTGTCTACTGAAGTTGATGCTATCAACTATACCATCCCTCCAGATGTGTAACCTTGTAGGTATAGCAGAAATCATTATTAAAGGAAAGAGAGCTGGATGTCAGAAATGAAAAGAGCAAATAATCGTGAAATCCTTCTATTTATATTTATATAACTTATATTAATATGCTTTTTATATTGTAATATATACAGCATGTATATATGTATATATCTATCTATCTATTTATATACATACATTGGCGTTAGGAAGGGCATCCAGCTGTAGAAACTCTGCCAAATCAGACTGGAGCCTGGTGTTGCCATCCGGTTTCACCAGTCCTCAGTCAAATCGTCCAACCCATGCTAGCATGGAAAGCGGACGTTAAACGATGATGATGATGATGATGATATATATATATATATATATATATATATATATATATATATATATATCAGGGACGTGCTGCTTGGGTAGGCAAGGTAGGCAGTGCTTACTCTGAATAAAATACATCGATAGTAACATTTTCCTATTATGGCAAAATATGCACCTAATTCAAAAAAATTATGAAGATTACTCTGATTACTATGCATAAAATGCAAAATATCTTATTTTTTTGTAGATTAGGCAGGCATAATTCACCCCTGCCTTTCAATTTCAGTATTAAAACTATGTATAGTACTGCTGTACTACACGTGCTGTGTACATTCCTACAACAACGTTTTCTTTACACACTATAAAGGCAAAAAGGCCTGTGTTTTGCTTATGTTTTTGTGTGTTTTACTACATAAACGTCACCAACTGCTTACCCTGAGTTATTACTGACGGCACGTGCCTGATATATACATACACACACACACACACACACACACACACACACATACATGTATATATAGCCCAGTGACAAGGCTTTTGCACTCGCAATCATAAGATTACAGTTTCAATCCTAGACCAGCAGCACATTGTATTCTTGAACCAAAAACTGCATTTCACATTGCTTCAGTCTGCTCAGTCGTAAAAATGGGTAAACCTGCAACAGACTGGAGTCCCATTTAGTGGGAATGTTGGCCTGCCTATCTAGCCAACAGACAGGCATCATTTGAAAACTATAACAATGCAAGGAAGGGCATTGTGACCAGCAATGTGTAACCACATCTGACAATCTGGTCTTTCTACATATAATTATATATATATATATATATATATATATATATATATATATATATATATATATATATAATTATTAAATATATAGGGATCAGCATGAGATTGCTTCACCAACATACTGAAAATTTAGAAATAGCAGTCAAAGAACTACTAATTCTAAACTACAATTTTTTCTCTAACGGATGATGAAGCAATCTCATGCTGATCCCTATATATTTATAATTATAAATGTTTTTACCGATAAAGGTTTTTTTGCATACTGAACTACTTGGCAAAATTGTTAATTATTAATTTTATTAACTAATTAGCAATTCCCTGCCCTATATCTGTATTTACATATATATATATATATGTATGCATTAGTATCCGAACAATCAGGAGTGTTTTTCTCACTCCTGTGAAACTTTTGGCAGGATATCACTTGAAACATTTCTGGTTGAACAACTTTTATCAAAATATGTTCATGAAACCAGTAGTCTCAGCATTTTGACTTACATTCTATTAATATATGTACATGTTTGTAAGTACACAACAATATTCTATTTTTTGTCAATAATTTATAATAAACTATAAAAGGCTTTTGTAAATGTGATGTTTTATAAATAATAGAAAACTACTTGTCTTTGTGTTGTATTTTATATGATTTGATTTGTGAGTGTGTGTTAAAGTTTAAGCAATTATATAATGAGTCATTTTAGAACACAAAATCTCTTATCTTTTATCATAAGTCATTGGACTATGGTCATACTGGGGTACCACCTTGAAGAGTTTAGTCCAAGAAATTCACTCCAGTATTCATTTTTTTTTTTATGTCTGGTACTTTCTATATTGGTCTCATTTGTCAAACTGCTAAGTTACAGGGATGTAAATTAACCTACACCAGTTATGAAGCAGAGGGACAAATACAAAAGCATGCACATCTATATCTATAAATCTATTTATCTGTGCTGATGCCACATAAAAGCACCCAGTACAACCTGTAAAGTGGTTGGTATTAGGAAGGGCATCCAGCTGTAGAAACCATGCCAAAGCAGACAACTGGAACCTGAACAGCTCTCTGGCTTGCCAGCTCCTGTCAAACTGTTCACCTCATGTGAGCATGGATGACAGAGATTAAATAATAATAATGATGATGATGATATGATAGGCTTCTTTCAGTTTCAGTCAACCAAATTCAGTCACAAGGCTTTGGTCAACTTGGGACTATTAGTAAAAGACATTTGTCAAAGGTACTGTGCAGTGGCAGTGGACTCAAAATCACATGGTTGCAAAGTGAGCTCCTTAGGCACACAGTAATAGCTGCACTTACATTCACTTTTAATTTAATTCTCAAAATGTCACAATTTCTATTGCACAATTGTAACCTGTTACACATCTGTAATACAATTCCAGTACAATCAACAGTGAATGTAACAGATTGTTTGTTGTTAAAAGATTAATATGGTCCTTCCACAATATAATTGCTGTTTCAGTGTTTTTTTTTTCCATTGATATGTTGTACATAATTATTGTAAGTGGATTATAATGTTTTGCATCTTAAAATTGCAGTTTAAACATTATACACATTGATTTGAGGTAAAAATAACAACCAGGCCACTGAGGCCCAGCCAGTGAGTTTGTTGCTGTTTTCTTGTTCTTAAGTTGGTCTTTTTAATGAATGATTTCATTCATATAAAAATTTTGACAGTTAACTACATTTCAACTGGCATAGTTATCTAAAATTTCAACAATCATTTAAATAAATCTAAGTTGTAAATCATTATTCTATATACTTGCAGTACAAAATCTATAGGAATCTCTAAATGAATCAAAGACTTTTTTTGAACTCTTATAAGATGACTGGATTGAAGAAATGGCTGATTTCTTCAATAATATACATACATACATATATATATATACATTTATATATACATACATATATATATGTATATATATATATACACACACATATATATACATATATATACGTATATATATATATACACATATATATACATACATATATATATGTATGTGTATATATATATATACATATCTACGTATATATATGTGTATATACATATATACTTATATATATATATATATGTATATATACATATACATATATACTTATATATATATATGTATATATACATATATACTTATATATATATATATATGTATATATACATATATACTTATATATACGTATA
>NC_068981.1:57476845-57485934 GCF_001194135.2 Octopus bimaculoides | reverse complement strand
CTGATGTTTATGTATCTATTGGTCTAAAACAAGTGTTGTTTTTTTATATTGTGTCTCATCATGTCCCATAACCTAATGGCAGAAACAGTGGTGTCAAATAAATGCTTTGTATTTAATGGTAAACATTTATTGTCTAGTTTCAAATTCAACTTTACCTGCTATCCTTACAAAAAAAATTTTATACTTTTCTCCCAAATTTGAAAGCCTTGCACCTATGTTAGAAATCAATATTTGTATTGGCCATGGCAGATTCTGTGGAGCGATCTGTGACTGTAACACAGTTTCAGTCTTCAGTTGAAGATATTTTTATCCGCTTAGGCATATAATAACTTGAAGTAATGAACATCACAACATCTCGTTTCCTGATCCATAACAACATAAAGTTATCCTGTGGCAGAAAGTAATAAACAAGGAGCCACTTCAAAAACATTTTAAAATGCATCTGTGGCAACCACTAACACTTGAAAAACTATGAGCATTTTGTCAGTTTGCTTTTGAACATAGGACACAAAAATAAATACACTATACAGCAGTACTGGACCACAAAGGACTACTCTCAGAAAAGCCCAGCATTCAACAAAGTACTGACACTGAACATCTTCAAGCTCACTCTATGCTTTTTCCAAGCTTTAGATAGTCATTGGGGGTCAAATCATAGAATGCAAGATTATGGTTCAATCAGTAAGTGAACACTTCAAAACTACACAGGCACTCAAATTCAAACCATTTGTGTAGTCTCTATCAATGAATCTATTGTGTACTTCAGCAGGAGGCATGATCTGGTAATCTATGGATTCTAAGGCAGTCTCTGGTAAATAATAGATTCCGGGATAGGCTCTGGTAAATAATAGATTCCAAGGCAGGCTCTGGTAAATAATACATTCCAAAGTAGGCTACATCATGCAAACAATGTACTAGGTCTTTGAGCATAAGAAGAGCAAAGATGGACAACCATTTGATGTGTGTACCAGACTTCTTGCTACCTATGAAGGAAAACACCATCACTTCTTTATGGATAACTACTACATAAGCATTGATCTAGTTGAGCAAATGGTACTGAAACAAATTTACGTGACAGGGCTCACTGTGCTGATTGCAGTCATCTACCTGCAAAAGTAAAAAGAAAAATAGCAAAAAAGGAAACATTACAGCAATGAGGGAAGGATAGTTGCTTGCTCTAAGCTAAGTTGATCTCAAATGGCTCAGACATTTGTCAACTTTTGGTTCACCAGCTACTGTAAATAGAACAAAACAATGTGACAAGGAAAGTTCCCAATGTCATCATAGAAACAATAACGAAATGAAAGGTGGGGGTGATGTTTCAGGCCAAATGATGAGCCAACATGCAGCAGAGCTTGGCATAGTAAAGTGTTGACAAAGATAGTGCTTCACTTCGTTGACAGGACAGTAACAAATATCTACACTTGCTCCAGTACCAATCCAAATAATAGCACCCAGTCCATGAAAGAATTGATTCACTTGCAGTTCATCAGTGAACATGTGCAAGGTCTTATTGATGAATACAAAGAGCCCTAGAGAAAAGTGGGTAGGCCAGATGGCTGGAAAATTTTAGAGATACTTCATGGAAATTATTCAAAATATAAAAAGAAAAAAATGTGTTGTATGTATTCAATCAAGAATTCAAGGATACACATATAGCCACCTGGTGCAAAGATTGTTGTGTAGAATTGTGTAAAGGTTGTTTTGAAAAATATAATTAAAAGTGAGTATTTAATTTTTTTTATGGTATTGTATTCTGATATACAATTGCAGAGCAAATTATGTTTTGTTTGTTTTTATACATGATCAAACAACTTGTTTAAAGGTACCATTTTTCTGCTAATTTTCTGTAAATTATTTGCACACACCATTAGGATTTTAAAAATTATCTGCCTGCAAAAAGCTTAATAGGTTTGTTGCTTTTATCAGATTAATAATGTCTTAATGAGAAATATGTATCAAAATAATAAAAATATATTTTTCAAAGGGTTAATAATAATTTATTATCATCATCATAATCATTGTCATCATCATCAGAATCAGAAAAATAAAGAATATATCAAATAAATACTGAGATTGAATAAATGGAAGTTACCTCAGCTTGTTAATCCAAAAAAAAAAAAACATTCCTTTATTTTATATAATTTTGGATAGCTGGACAGATGAAGATGCCAAAGCCTATGAAAGGATACCTTCCTCAATAGTTAAACTATAAGAGTTATATCACAATTTTACAGAGATTTTTTCATTAGTATTATTTATATCATCTTTAAAATAAATTTATTTTTAAGACAAGACATTTAGTGGTTATTTCTTTTTTAAATTGTTAAAAAAACTTTTGCAATAACATCGATCTTTTAGAATGGTTCCTTCTATAATGTTTACAAGGCTGACAGCTCGGCTGTTAAGTTGTGTGTATTAAAATATCACTGCTACAAATGGAAGGTGGTTCAATGTTAATAAGTTTGAAAAGAGAAATATACAGGTAAAACATTTAATGTAAGCATTTCAACAAAGAAAAAAAAATGCTATACCCTAAAATTTTGTGTTTTAAAAAACGAAAGAAAATCCCTGGCTCAACTTAAAAGAACAGGGTTAATGTTTCAAATAGCTTGAAACAACATCGCTAGAAACTAAAAGTTGTATAAAAATTATTCTTATTGACAGAAAAAGACAATAGTACTTAAAACTTATTTTAACAAAATTAAATTATATGCTTTTAAGGATTCTCTTTTGTACATGAGTACTACTTTATTCATATCATTTTTATTGCGTAAAAGGTAATGTTAAGATTTTATCATGTTCTTCATCACACAGGCTTATGTATGAGATTTGTAGCTGCAGAAGACAAGAGAAAATTACATTTTCCTTCCCCCCCACCAAAAAAAAAAAGAACATACGGAAAATGTATTTGTTATTTATCACAACCAAAAGTGTTGAGCTTTTTTCTTTTCTTTTTTTTTTTAAGAATGAGAAAATACTGATGATATATCTAGAAAAGTCTAACATTTACTCTGACATTGTTCTAATTAAGTTAGATAAACTAGTGAGTAGAACAATTCTTGTAATACTGCTGTGTATAATAGATTGTGATAGAGATGTGACGTAGATGGTTAGTGAACTGTTATTGGTACACTAACCATCTACTTACAAGTGATGCCATAGGAACAGACCTTTGTCTCTCTCAGGCAAACTAGATGAAAACAAGTGTCATTCCTTCTTCATGGATGTATAGTAAGCAAGATAGCAAAGATTGAAAAGTTTTGTTCAGATAAGTAGATTAAATGTAAAAATGTTGAAACATAAGAGAAATATATTTGGTATCTGATCATAGTCCTTAGCAAAGACACTTAACTCTTACTGACTGAATCCACAGAAAGAAGTGCTGTGAATTTATAGACTTAGGCAGCAGGTGCAATGTTTAAATGACAACAATTTCTGTGAGAGCAATAATCTTATTAATATCATTGCATTACTTCCATGGCCATAGTTGACTGTTTAACTATGATCTTTTTGCTCAAAATAGAATCAAACAGATAAATCTTCACAAAGAATTCATTTTGAATTTTGTTTTAAAATTTTATCTTATTTTCAGTTAGGAAGATGTTTATAAGATAATATATTTTAAAAATTTGATACTATAGGTCACAAATTAATAGTGGCACACATTTTTTATGACAAAATTCTATATTTTTTCCTTATTAAATAAATGCCAATAAACTCTCCAAAAGACAAATACATTTCTCAAAATTATTTTGTATCAACTTACTACAAAATCAAATAAAGTAAGAGTTAAATTGCAGGATCAAGCATAAAAGCATAACACAAATAAAGACTTAGGAGCTAACTTGATTGAAATAATAGTAATAGCTGGAGGATTTTGGAGTCATTTTGATAGAAGCCTGAGCTATAACATTTCCACATCCATAACTATAAAGCAAGATAATGGTATAGTTATAGGCACATACTAATTACAAGTTAAGGAAGAACAGTTTTATATTATAAAGCTCTAGTCAGAAATACTTATATAGCTCGCTTCATTAAACAGATTCAGACAGCAAAAATTGTAATATGCATGTGACTAATAAAGTAAAAAACAAACACAAAAAGAAATTATACAAACTTTTGAAATACTAAGTAAAATTTCTAAATAATAAAAGAAATATGTTAAATATTAAGTTTTCAAAGTTATTAATAGATTAGAAAATGAAGTTGATTATTCTCACAACTGATTTTACAACACAAAGGAATTTTTAAATAAGTATTTATAATTTCTTACCTAAGATTATTACAACTATTAAGTGTAATATTCATCAATATGTCAGAAGAGACTAATGTTTGCTCATGAAAAACAATTCATAAATTAATTCTGTATGAACTATTAATAATTTTCTTTTAGATTTTTAAAAATATGTAAAGAATGTATTAAAAAAGAATTAATTATTTTTATTTTCTATCTTATACTTGTTTCAGTCATTAGACGAGCAACAGAACTTATAAACAGCATATTAAAATTGGTGTTGGCACCTAACCTGTTAATAGGAATATTTGTATCTAGTTGTGTGGTCTGTCTGACTTTTCTATTCTTTGTGTAGTGCCATGCTAATGTTGTTCACTTGATCTGACTTGGTGTGAACTGCCTATGTCCATTGAACCAGATTTTCAAATCCCTATTGAAGACTACAATGGATATCATACAGAGTGTTGATATTTGTAACAAGCAGAACATAGAATTCACTGACGATAAAACACTGACAATAAAACACTGACATCAGAGTTAAAGAAGTTTATGGATGAGATAAAATTCTTGACATACACTGCATTGCATTGTGGAGAAAGAGTAGGAGATTGGTGTTTAGCTAGAGAGACATTAGAAATCAAAGAAGCTAGACAAAAAAAAAAAACAGATTTGGTGAAAGGATGGCTGAAGATAAAAATTAAGGTTTTTTTTTTTAATTACAAGAAAAGATTAGTTAAAGCTAATAGAAATAAAGTTGGCAATGGATCATAATCAAGTGATAGCTTAGTAGTTATGTATAGGGTGTAAATATATTCCTTAATGGTCTTAGTGAAATGATTATTAATAGTAACAATATCATTAGCAAGTGAGGACTTCTGGGCTTTGAAAGTGGTTTTACACTTGTATAAAAACCTCTCATTTGAGGATATTAGGATTCTAGTTCTTAGTAAGTGAAATATACAAGAATATATTGAGAAAGATTCTACCCATTATATTTTGGGCCTTTTCGGTACAATTATTGCCATGGTTATCCTATACAGAAACTGTCTCATGCCAGTTAGCTGATTTAAACACTTAGAAAGTTCAGAATGCAGTTTACTAGCAGTTGTAAGGTTTGTGGTAAAAAATCCAGCAGAAAAACCAGGAAGAGTTCAAATGGAAATATTGAAGTAGACACTTGGGGTAAGAGTAAAGAAGTAGAAGTATTACTATGCTGGGAGAGTGGAATGGACATTCAGTGATTTACGTACAAAGAGAAATTAAATGATAACAATGTCAGTTTATGTACCAGTAAGATCAACAAAAAGAGTTGTGGATATTGAAGTTTATAATAAGATTAATTCTGAGATGCCATGGTGGGTGTTTTCAAGATTACAAAAAAAAAAAAAAGATGCATCAAATAGCTTAGGATGGCTAGGAGATCTGGGAAGTAAGAAAATCAAGTTGAAAGATTTGAAGATTTTCAATCCAAACAAAAAGAAGATTTTTTTTTCTTATGTCTAGAACATTGATGCATGGTCAGGATAATATATGAAATATTTGCAAAAAGACCCTCATCTTTTGCATAAAATTAGAGAGAGAATAGCCAGAGTAAGTAATAACTAAGGTGATGAATGGAGAAAAGCTAAAAAAAGTTTGCTGGAAGTTGTGCATCTATTAATATATGGAAACTAAACCCTTTAAAGAAAAGAGATTCTAGGAGTTAATAAGCACCATTATTTCTTATTTTGAAGAGGTTTTTCAACCCTACAGCTTTAATGAAACTGTTGAAAGACAAATATAAACCTTAAATATGCTTATAAATCATTTGATATTAATTACAAAAGGGATAACAACAGCAACAACATATTGCACTTTTGATGAAGAAATATCTATCAATGAGAGAGAAAATAAATAGAAAAATGCTACGAAATAAAAGCTGTATGATCTTTAAAAAGCATGGTAAATCACCCATTAAATACAATAACAGCTTAAACCCTTGCAAAATTTCATACACAGCCTAACAGATGAATTTGGGGGACATATCATTATCCCATAAAAAAAGAAGTACGAAATATAGCATAGACCTTACTGTGTAATTCACTAAATAACTAACTAAAAATTATTCGAAACTTATTCTCAAAATATTAAAAAACATATTGTTACACTATCTCATACATTTAAAAGCAGAGCATATTTTCTCTCTAACAACTGATCTTAGCTCTTTTGGTTTGTATAATATTACACACACACACACACAAACAGGTATGTTTCGTTTTACAATTTTACAAATGAGAGAAAGAGAATTCAATACATAAAGCAGAGTATATAATCTTTCTCTTTGAGGTTGCTAAGAGAGTGACTCAAGAGCTCAAAGTTTCAGAGCAGGACACTTCAAAATAATTGGCAAGTGCCTTGGCATGAAACTTTCGAGCCTTTGAGTCATTCCTGTAGCATTTTCAACCAAGATTACACACACACATACACAACACACAAGACTATCTCATAGACTTTACTTCATCATCTCCTAAAAACATTATTATTATTATTAACTAAATAACAGCTTTATAAGCTATTCTGTAAATTTAGAACCAAATCAAGTACAAAACAGCAGTTATGTTTTGGAACATATTTTTATCTTCCTGTTCCAGTAAAAAGATGCTACCAGCAATTCAAAACGAAGTAAAAAAATATACAATTTTTTGTAATCAAGCTTGTTTTCTTCGCACAGACTTTAAGTCAGTACTGAAGTAATAACATACACTTTTACTACAGCAGTACAGTAATAACACACACTTTGTGTACAGTACTGAGGTAATAACAGATTATTACCACAGCACTAAGATAGTAACACATTATTAAATTAATAAGAAAAGAACAACTTGATTTGTATTAACTGACAAAGAATCGGTATTAAAAACATTTTTCCATTTTCTCGTCATTGTCAGAATAGAGCAAAAATAATAAGAGAAGAGAAAGCCTTCCTTAGTGTGAGCACCATCCAAATGTAGCAAGTAGATGCCTTGATACTGTTTGAGGTTCAATACCACTGAATGAAATAACTGTCTGATTCACTACGGTATGGAGTACTGTCTGAGATTCGTGTACGGCACATTGGACAAGTCTGTTCCCGGTCAAACCACAGTGACACACAGTCTTCACAGAATATGTGCTGAAAAGACAAATAGAAAGCATTAGGAGACTGACATTCAGAGAGAATATTTATTTAATGATCCTAAAAAAAGAAAAAAAAAAAAGATCAAGTTAATTTTTTTGACCTTGTGTGTATAGAGGTGTCTATCCATTTATCAATAAGGTAGTCAACCATATTCATTTCAGGGAATGAGAGGAAGGAGCTACGATGTTAATGCCTTTCCCAAAAGCCAAAGCAGAGTAAATGAAAGAACTTGGATAAGGAATTAAACATTGGTTACTGATTTGGTTCACCTATGTATTAAATTCAGATAAAATATAAATTCCTCTTCATCATCATTAGCATCATCATCACCATTTAACATCTATTTTTCCATGCTGACATGGGTTAGATGGTTTGACAGGAGCCAGTAAACCAGAGGACTGCATCAAGCTTCACTGTCTACTTTGGCATGGTTTTTACAGCTGGATGCCCTTCCTAATGCCAACCATGTTACAGAATGAAGTGGGTATTTTTTACATGACATCAGCACCAGCAAGGTCTGTTTGGCATAGTTTTTTATGGTTGGATGCCCTTCCTAACACCAACCACTTTTTATTTTTTTAATATATACTTATAAATTAAAGGGATATCAAAAATAACAATATCCAATTTATTGTGTATAGGAATAAGCAGAGACAAATTTAGTTCTAGCTGGTCACTGAGAAAGCATTTGAATTGAATATGCTTGTATCTGTTTGAGAGGTGGCATTTAAAAAAATATAAATGTAAATAACTTCAATTTGGAATTCACATCCATTGTAAAATTATACAAGGTCACTCCCAGAAAAATAGCAGCTAAATCTCCCTTATATCACATGCTGCCATCTTAAAGGAAGATTTAACATGTAAAGTCAGCATGGTCTAGAAAGTCTTTCACCATAGATCTGTACAATCAGGGATGACCTCAGGCTAATCAACAGCTTCAAGAAGATCTCTTATTTTACTGGAAGAAGGATATGTAACAAAACTACTATTTCAAATAATTTGATATTAGTCAACTGTATTCATGAAATGTCTTGAGTGTTCCAAAGTAACACTTCAAATTACTCCACTAACATATTTCATGGTTGTAAGTTTAAGACACTGAAATACAGGTCTCATAACTCAGTTTAATTTTTATTAACCCATACTACTGAGCCCCTAGAAGGGAAATGTAACTTTATTGGTTTACCTAGTAGGCAAGTTCTTTTGCCACTGACAAATTACACAGTACTTGTTGTCAGGGTATCCAGTTGTAAAAATATTACTAGAATAACATAGAAGTGTACATATTCGTAAAAGCCATTCTAATATGGAAAACCATTCTATATGGAAAACCCGTGCTGCAACTTCCAATAGCATCGATCACCGAAGAATATAAAGCAGGAAAGGCGAGGACAGTAATGATGCTAAGGTATTCAAAAGATCAGAGCATCCGAGAAAACCCTCCAAAGGTACGAACAGGGAGGAAATGGAATGCGGAAGAGGCAGTAAAGAGGGCGATCGGAATACTAAAACATGCCGATATAGTTGGAGCAACGCAAGAAGCAAGAGCCAGCCTAGGGACGAGCAGTTTCAGGCCATTTTGCAAGAGCAGTGTAAAAGAGATGAAAGAGGCAGTGGTACACGAAGTGAGAAAGGAGGAAGAAGAAAGGCGGAATGTACATTTGGTGCAATGCAGTCAACAGGGGCAGT
>NC_068981.1:57469548-57475820 GCF_001194135.2 Octopus bimaculoides | reverse complement strand
AAGTTTAGACAGTGTCATGTGACAACTTGCTGGTGCTGCCTGCTGGAGCCTAGCAGCAGATATAAAAAGGGGAACTTGACATGACGATCAGTCGGACGCTAACACTCGTTGATGCTGCATCGAAGAGGCCAGGGAATAGAAGAAAGAAGACATACACCCAACACCAGAGCTGAAGACACCTCCGAAAGGAGGGGCCCCGCCACGTCAAAATGGTAGAGGAGTAGGGGCCGAAACAGGACGTGGTTCCTCCTGATGATGTCTTGAGCTAACTGGATCCTATAAAGGAGCTGTTGTGGTAGCAGACCACGAAACATGGTTGAAATTCCTCCTGTAAAAGTTATAAAAAGGACAACTAATTGAACATGTAAAATATATAGACAACATATTGAAAAGCCAAGCTATCAAAATGGGAGTGCTTAATGTTTTACATGTATCAATAACAAATAATGAAAGAAAGATTTGTTAAAAAAATGAATTTACTTACTTGACAAGTAAGTTTTATTGGGTTAGCAAAATCATCATGACAAATTGGGCATGAATGCCCTGCAGTGTGAACTTCTTCTGATGTAGGTTTTGTACCTAAATTCTAATTTCAGAATTTCATGGAAAAGATAAGAACGATATATGAGATTTGAGGATTTTCTTTTAATGATTTAGAAAATTTATTTTCTTTTTTGTTTAGCATATTTTTAATATCTTGTGTAATTTAAACAGCTGAGTAAGATATTTTTAAAATCTTATTTCACAAAAGAGATCCATCAAAGACAAGATATCATCCAAGAAAAAAATGGTCAAAGCAAACTTTAGAAGGCAAATAAGTATTCTTTATCCAGAGAGGTTAGAAAAGTCATGTTAGGTTAGTCTTAGAAGAATTTTTAACTCAATATGCGAACTAAATGAACAATCTGATCACCACCTTTGTACCTAACTTCATCAAATTGAACTGGAAATGGAAGTAGAACTCCTGCATTGAAGAGTTGAGGTGTAGTCACTAAATACATGGACTATACATTTTTTCTAAAAATGCTAATGATGATTTCTTACATTGGTACCAATTTATAAGAAGGTGTATAATTGATGATAACACATCAGAATGTATATACTTTATTGATCCTAAAGGTATGAATGACATAGTTAACACTAGTGGAATTTGAACTTAGAATTTAGAGGGATGTCAATAAATACTGGTTGCAAATTTTGGCACAAGGCTAGCAATTTCAAGGATGCTGGTAAGTTAATTACATTGACCCCAGGACTAAACTGATACTTATTTTATTGACCCTGAAAAGTTGAAATCAAAGCCAACCTCAGCAGAATTTGAATTCAGAATGTAAAGATGGATGAAATGCCACTAAGCAATTTTCCCAGTGCAATAACAACTCTGCCAACTCACTGCCTTGAGCTGAAAAAATATTGCAAGTTATTCTGTGCTACATTTACCATTTGTGTCTTGCCATGCAAACAAACACAATTCTACATACCAAAGAAATCATAGTTACACAAACCTCAAGAACAAGATGGTGCAGTTGAAACTCATGAAAAATTGAAGACGTCTTGATAATAATAATATTAATAGTAATAACTCACCATATCACTGTTAATTTTCTTACAAACTTTCCATAAATCAAATGAGTGTATGTACACCAAATTCATCTGTCAAAAGAAATGATTAAATTTATAATGATTTATCTTAGAATTATAAAATAATTCTAAAAATGTTAGTGATGCGGGCAAAAAATTTTTAAGCAAGAAATGTAACTTTTCAACTAAGAAATGAAGCTCAAATTGTTTTACAATTATATTAAATTCTAATATAATACAAGGTTACACATTTTGAAAGAAGGCCATAGTCAATTATATCAACCTAGTACTTGACAGGTACTTATTTCACTGCTCCTATGAGAACAAAAGACAAAGCTAACCCTGGCAGGGTTTGAACTTGGAACATAAAGAACTATAGCTAAATGTTACAAAGCATTGTTTTGACCTTCTACCAATCCACTGACCTTCTACAATTATTTTAACAATAATATTGGTTTCAAATTTTGTCACAAGGCCAGAAATTTTGGAGGAGGGAGTAAGTCAATTACATTGATACCAGTGTTCAATTATACATATTTTATTGATCCTGAAGGGAAGAAAAGCAAAGTTGACCATGGCAGAATTTGAACTCAGAACATAAAGACAGGAAATGCTACTAAGCCTTTTGTCTGTTGTGTTAACGATTCTGTTAACTCACTGCCTTTATGTTAACAATAATATTAAATAAAATACATAAATTATAACCTCTATAATTTAAAAACAGACTAGCTCCAACTTTTTCATTCATGGAACCAACTATTCTCAGTATATTATATCAACTAACTTATTCAACTGGAGTTTCAGCTTGCATTTCATAATTAATTAATGTGTTCCAGAAGATTGGGTTGTTGTCTTAGCTGCAATGTAACCACCACAGCCACACAATTCTTTCTAGCTAAATTCACCTATCTGCATTTAAATGCCTTAGATAGGTACAGCTCATAACTGTAAGCAGCAGGAGCACTCTGTTAAGTATTTTGATAGCATTACAGTGCTGAATTCAAGTCTTTTCTTTGGACTTGAGCCATGACAGAAGTACTCACACTAAGGACCTGATTAGCAAGTCTATTAAAATCACATTAAAGGGCACTCACTATAAATGTATATTTATGGTTAGAGCCTAAAACTTAACTCAGTTCCTAGGATAATATATAAACACATATTCTTAATTACACTTGCTATCACCAAAAGCCAACAAAGACTGACTGACAAGCCTATGAGGGAACCACTACATGATCACTAAACCTGCTAGAAATAGCAGCCATATCTTTTTTATCACACCTTATCATCTTTAAAAAGGATGGGCACAAACAGGGGCGAACTGAGGGTATTGAGGGTCTAAGGGTATAACTGTATACTGGGCCCCTTTGAATATGTATTTTAGTAGAGTTAACATGTAGAGTGCCGGCCCCTCAGAGCTCCAGACCCTTGGGCAGTGCCTGATTGACCGACGGCACAAATAATATAGCCTCAGATACATTATGTCTGAAAAGAAGATGGGATGGCTAAGACTGGAATGAGATTAGCCATAGACCTGCTCAATCAGAGCTGCCATGGAGCTAAATAAAACTATTAGCATCATCATCATCTACTTTATTACTGTTATTGTCATCAACATCATCATTGTTGTCAACATTGCTGCCACTATTACCACCACCACTATCCTTACCATTAAATATTGAGAACTCTAAAGTGGGTACAAGCTACCTGTTTGCAGTTTGGAATTTGATACATCGTTAATGAGGTCATTCTAATAACACCTTTGGTGATTTAAATACTAGCAATAGACTATTTACAAATGAGGATATTTTCCAATCTAGCAATTAATTCATTTCAGGGCACTGATAACAACAATTTATTATTAGATTTCATTTGGATCGTTTTTAGATTTAAACTAATTACAATGAGATAAAAATGTCAAACGTTTGCACTGTAGATATAAGCACATCATCTTAAGACACTGTAAACAGTATGTCACACTGATATATTTATGATTGTAATTTTTGTGATTTACCAGGAAAAAAAAAATGTTTTTTTTTTTTTTATTTAGCCTTAGGTCAGCTCTGATTGAAGAGATCTAAAATCAAAAGAATTCCAGCCAAACATTCTGACCATTTCTTTCTCAAAAAGTGTTGTATATCTAGGGCAACACTATCCAATGTGAACCCCACCTTTTCAAAATATTAGGTCATCCCATAAGTTCAGTCCGATTTTACCTTTTTAAAATTTAATGAAATTAAATAGTATTTTAGAAAGTCAAATGGAATTAAAAATTATTTTTATGCATTTGTGTACATTTAAACTAATTAAATATTATTTTACAGAATAATAGAATTAAAATTTCTTTGATTAAAACCCTTTCTAACATGGAAGTATCCAAAGAGCATTTGAGGCACATAATGCTTTATGAGTACAAAAAAGGAAACTCTGCAGCCGAAGTGACTCGAAACATACACTCAGTTTATGGGAAAGAATGCTTGAATGAAGGAACTTGCAGAAGATGGTTTGCAAAATTCAGAAGTGGAGATTTCAGCCTTGAAGATGAAGATCGAAAAGGACATCCAGTTGAGTTTGATGATTAGCTCCTTGAAGCAGTACTTGAAGAAAATCCTGCATTATCAGTTGAAGAATTGGCAATAAAGCTTAGTTCAAACCATACAACTGTTCATCATCATCTTCAAATACTTGGAAAGGTTCCTAACCTTGGAAAATGGGTGTCTCATGAATTGTCCGAAAGCAACAGCAAATCCTGAGTTGACATCTGCTCTTCTCTCCATTCTCACGAACTCATTTCACCCTTTTTGGATAGACTTGTGACTGGTGATGAAAAATGGATCTTCTGTGGCTTGGTAAAAGGGAAAAAAACTCAACCACAACCGAGAAGGGAACTTCATGAGAAAAAGGTTCTCTCTATCTGGTGGGATTGCAAAGGAGTCATTCACTTTGAATTGTTACCACCTAATGCAACAATCATTGTTCAAGTCTACTGTCAGCAATTAGTGTGTTTGAACCAAGCTTTGAAGAAAAAAAGACCTGCTTAAGGGAATTGAAAAGGAGTGATGTTTCATCAGGACAATGCGCGATCCCACACTGCAAAGATCTTATCGCAGAAGATCGAAGAGATTGGTTGGGAAAAAATTCCTCATCCACCTTATTCTCTTGATCTTGCTCCTTCAGACTACCATTTGTTTCATAGTTTACAGAATCATTTGGGGGACATAACTTTCACAAGCCAGGAGGAGGCCGAAACTGACATTTCAGAGTTCTTTGCTTTGAAACCAAAAGAGTTTTACATTGATGGGATTAAAAAGCGTGAAATAGATGGAAGGAAGTCATAGATAATCAAGGAAAGTACATTGATGATTAAATTTCAATTAAATATAACATTTGATCACTTGTTTTTTTTATTCAAAATTCGGACAGAACTTATGGGATGACCTGATAGTAGGGTGTAATTTGAGGGAGATTTGGCTTCTATTTTTAGCAAGTTCATTCATGGCTGCATAGATATGCAAAATAATATAATGTTTACAGTAGGCTATAAAGTCATTAATAATTGAGCAAAAATCACTACTTCAATCATTGTATTTCTTGAGACAACATATGTATTGTATAATTTTCAGAACAATCTGACATGAAATGCACATAGATAAACCAGAAACATGGACTTATTGGACTAAGTCAGAATAATGCTGCTATGAATATCAATAATTAAATACAAAAATCAAAGGGATAGTTGTGTGGTTAAGAAGTCTGCTGTGTAACTGCATGGTTTCAGGTTCAGCCTCACTGTGGTATCTTAGGTGTCTTCTACTGATCAATGCCATATGAAAGAATTGGGAAACTACAGGCAGTCTGTCATCACTACCACCACCACCATCATTATCATCATTTAATGTCCCTTTTTCCATACTGGCATGGGTTGGACAGTTTTACAAGAACAAATGAGTCAGAGGTCTCTGCCAGGTTCTATGTCTGCTTTGGCATGGTTTCTACAGTGCAATGCCCTCCCTCATTCCAACCCCTGATCAGAGTGCACTGGGTGCTTTTATGTGGCACCGGTACCAGTACGGTCACCAAGTACCTGCAAAATAAGACCCCTTAACTAAGAGAGGTATCGGCTGGAGGAATAAGAAACTATGACAGAGGGAGAAGAGAAGGGATCCTGCCGAAGTGTCAGTCATATGTATCATCATCATCATTTAATGGTTCTTTTCCATACTGGCATGGACTGGACAGCTTGACAGAAACTGGTATGGTCAGGGTCTTCACCAAATTCCATAGTCTGTTTTAACTTGATTTCTATGGCTGGATGCCCTTCCTAACAGCAACCATTCCATAGAGTGTACTGGGTGTTTTTTATGTGGCATCAGTACCAGTGCTTTTTATGTGGCATCAGCACCAGTGCTTTTTACGTGACACCAGCACCCACACCAACACTTTTTATGTGGTACCTTGATTTTAGGATCTCAATTCTGTTGTGGGTGGATTTTCAAGTACAGCAATACACCACATATCTCAGTCCTCTGTCATATATATTGTTGATATTCCATAAAAAGAAATATTTTCACCTGATCCATGTAAGTCTGGAAAAGTAGACATGATGATAATGATGATGGTAGTGACAATTTCAGCATGTACAAACAAAAATAAAACAAAAACTAAGATCAAATTGGTGGTGGTGGGGGGGG
>NC_068981.1:57447795-57469147 GCF_001194135.2 Octopus bimaculoides | reverse complement strand
TCTTTTTTTTTTTTTTTGTTAACTCTTAAAAGTTCTACACTGCAGGTATCTACACCTGTTACCAAATCCATAACAGTGTGAAACAGTAGTTCAGATAGTATTGTTTGGTCAAAAACTAGAACTAAACATTCTGTGTGAGAACCAAAGTTTTACCTCATTTTATAAAGAACTAGCTATATACCAAGTCAAATTCTCTAGATTTTTTTCTTCTTTTGATGTCAGCCTAATGGTGATCAATACCTCAAGCAATAGGCTAGAATTTGATACTATTCCATGCCAGCATGGAAGGTGGACGTTAAGTGATGATGATGATGATTAATGATTTATTAACAGTATTCAACCTACTTTGGCAGGTGAAAGTGACATGACAATAGATAAAGATCAACAACAATAGGTAAAAACCACATTCACTATGTACATCAATGATCATTATACTGTATCAACAAATTTGATCCAAATTCATGCAATAGTTATAAATTTATGATTTATACTGAACTAACTGCATTTCATCAACATTTCTAATCACTAAAAGGATTAAGGACTACATATTATGTGCATTTCAATTCAACATAAGGCTTAAAGGAATTAAATGTTTCAAAAGTTTGCAGTAAAAACCCAGAGGGGTTTATATGCCATTTTTGGTTGAATCATACAGAAGGCAAAGCTCACAACCAACAACAACAATAGCCTAGTTTCAGTTCTGAGCAGCAGTTGCTTCATTTTCCTTGTATCACTAGTTCCCTTAAGAAAGGCTTGAACATCACAAATCACATTTTGTAATGATTTTATACTGAAGTCAGCAGGGCTAACAACCCAATGAGGAAACCTACATGGACACAAAACCTGCTAGAAATAGCAGTCGTATCTCCCTCAAATCACATCCATCTGAAATAAGAAAAGGACACGTGTAGAATGTCTTTGACCATAGATTTGTTAGATCCAGGTTGATCTAGGGCTAAGCAACACAAACAACAATTTCATTGATAAGTACATCTGATTCATCATCATCATCTTTTAATGTCTGTTTTCCATGGATTGGATGGTTTGACCAGAGATGACAAGCAAGAGGGTTGCATCAAGTTCCAGTCTGATTTAACTTGGTTTCTATGGCTGGATGCCCTTCCTAATGCCAACCACTTTACAGAGTGTGCTGGGTACTTTTAACATGGCACTAGAAAAAAAAATATTATTCACAAGCTAATACTAATTTAATTTTAATAGTCTTGTTTTACTGAATAAATAAAAAGCCTGAGTAGATGTAGGGTGTGTTTTTTAACATCAGATCAGTCCTCACTAAGCAAACTTGTGATTGAAAGCATTCCATTTGTGACCATTTTGTCTTTTTGTGTAACTAGAACTACATAATCCAATTTTTTCTTTCTTCATTAAGACAGCGGGATATGATTTAAGGAGACACTGCTAGCAGGTCACTTGACCATGTAAAGGCACTCTCATTGGTTCAACTGAGTTCAGCATCAGATATTTAATCAGTGATTCTCCTAACAGGTTACAGCTCCTTTTGTGAAATGACTATGAGATCAAACTGTATAATAGTTTCTTTAAACTGGTGGAGATAGACCGGTAACCTAGGCAAAGTATTATTATTGGATTATTGTAGATCTTATGTGTTGAACTGACACAAATGGAGTGCTTTATTTTATTGTCAAAATGTTGCATGAGTGAGTGAGTGCATGCAGTTTATCTGATCATCTATTTGCTTTAGATTTTATACCATTGTAGCAAGTATAAAGATCAGATGGGGAGCTCTATAAATAGCAATATTGATACTAACAATAACAAAGGAAGACCAACAAAATTTCTAATATTAGCTTAATATATAGCCAATCTAGAAAGAATATTTAAAAAGTGCCATGGAAACAAAGAGAAGAGAAATGCCTACCCTTCGACGGTAAGGTATATATGTTCGTGGCCACATGGCAACCAAAGATTTTAAGATAATACAAATAAATTTAAGTACAAAATCTGTGATTCCTATAATCCAAGCAAGTGACCATATATCTAACTTTTCCATAACAGGAAGCTGGAGGTATAATCTAAAAATATAAGAAACAGAAAAACAGCATTAATGGTTTACCTTAAAATTAAGAAGTAAAAAGCAAAATCTTAGAAGCATCCACACTGACAACAAAATCAATGAAGAACATTATTTATTATTTTATGGTGAGAAGCTAATGTAACAGAAACTGCAGTTAACGTTTTGTTGTGTCCCTAAGCAAAACATTTAACACTACATGTTTCATTCCACAAAATTTGAAGAAATAAGTTAAATGTTTTCTGGGAACATTAAGCTGCAATAGACTAACATTTTATCTATGAACATATTAATCTTTCATTTTGATAGATTGAACAAAAGCTGAGCACTGAGCTTGTAAATCTAGTGGTCTATGGAGGTTAATACATTAGTACATGACTTCAGTTAATGATGGTAAGAAATTTTTAGAAAAAACATTGATTTACAATAAATTTTCTAATAGAAAAGAATACCAAAATGAAAAAAGATTAGATGTTAATCTGGAACGTGTTTTGAATTTGATTTTTTTTATTGGTTCTTTTCTGGATGTTAACTTTTGTTTTTTCTCAAAAGGGTGATTTTAATTTCAGCCAAAATTTTCATTATGTATATTTTTATCTGAAAACAAAATAAGCTTTGCAATACCTATTATTTTATTAAAAGATATTGCAATTCTTTTCTTTAGATTACATATTGAACGAGTTGCTTGGATCTGGATATTAAACAAATGACAAATTGTATGGTACCATGTAATTCTGTATTATTGATGTTGATTTTAAAGATGTTAGATGAAATGAAATGTTATACCATGTTGCTGTCTGAGGCTAGTCAACACAATCTCAGTACTATCATTTCCAAAACAAATTCACTAATCACTAGGTTCTGACTAAAAACACTTACTTACATACATTTTTAAGAAATAAAAATTGATACGGAGAAAGAGAATTTACTTACGTCCGGTAGAGTTTCTGATCAGCAAATACAATATATATAGACAAAATATTACCAAGAAGAAATAATATCAACCAGAGTTTAGATAGCAAAGTTCTATGCTGAGCACCACCTTGCTACAATGAGAAAGAAAAAAAGTTAAAAACTGGTAAACTATGACCAGACTAAAATGAAATTTTCATGTGTAATATATTAATTGTGACTGGTAGTCATTTATTTAGCATGTAGAGGAGGTTACAGTAAATTGGATTCATTAAATGCTGGCTTAAAGGCCAAACAATTATATCAAATAACTATAGTGTTCAAAACTTAATAGTTCAGTTTTCCTAAGTGTAAGGAGGTTATTTAACTGATTTAAGTAACATGCAGTGATAAATTGAAATACTGGTTTCAAATTTTGGCACAAGGCCAGCAACTTCAAAGAGGGAGTAAGTCGATTACATCATCCCCAGTATTCAACTGGTACTAATTTTATCAACCCCAAAAGAACAAAAGTTAAAGTCAATCTCAGTGGAATTTGAACTCAGAATGTAAATACGAATGAAATAAAATTAAATATTCCCATAAAACAGTAAAAGGTAAGAGAAAACCACTCCAATAACTATGCTTTGAAACATTACACAAACATCTTTACTGATGCCCTGAAATCTCAGTAGTTTGTAGGACGTTATATATGACAATAAGGTGTAGGACATTATATATGACAATGAGACTGTACTATGTTTGGTTTCAACTTTCTGTATTCTGAGTTCAAATTTTAACTTTGCTTTTCATTCCTCTTGTCATCAAAAAAATATTTGTAGGCAATACTTTACTTATTTTATTTCAATGAATCCTTTCCCTAAAAACGTGTATCTTTGTGTCAAAGTGAGAAATCCTTATTTATGACATATGAATGTCTGTGAAAACATGTTTTCATGACTTTTCAAGCCAATTGCACATGGTTAGAAATACCAGTTTTGGAATAGTTTACCTAAGTTTGATTGACTTTACTATTAAAACAAGAATCAAAATTCTTATCTCTCTTTCAAAACAACAAATTTAAAATACATTTTAATTTTATATTTTTTATTCAAATATTGTAAGAATTACAGCAAGCTGACTCAATAAGGTTTGACCTTCTGACCAAAGATTAATGGTTTGTATCTTATAATTGGTGTTACACTGTGTCTGTCAACACATAACTGTAAAACAACAGTGATGTCAGATGATTGTTGACAAAGTGTGCTATAGTAGTCAAAATCCTACTCTGGCATAAGTATAAATAAACTTTAGGTTATTTATATATATATTATGACTTCAATCTGATTTAATCTTTATTTCTAAAAGTATATCATTAGATTTAAAGACAATTATGACCAGATTATATTGTGATACTGTAAGAACTGAATTATTATAAAAATACATTTGCAGTCTGTGGTGGATGTGCAGAGCTCATCTAGAACATCTAGAAGATTGTTCCAGGTGAACTGATGATATAACTATAAAGAAATTATATGTGGTTAGCAATAACAGTGTTTGGTTAACTTACAGTGTCAAATTTAATTTCTATATAACACTAGAAAAACCAATATTGAATTTGACTTGAAGCATTAAACATCACAGTTGTGTTTTATTTTTTATCTTTTAGTTAAGAGGGAAGGCAGTGTCCTTAACCCTTTACAGAGGTATAGGTACCCAACTGAGCGATGGATTAAGTCTACCACCTATGTAGACCATGGCAAGATTTGAACTCAGAACACAAAGGGCTCGAATAAATATCACAAGACATCCAACCCAACTTTCCTAGTTCCACCAATCCACTGCACTGGATTCATATTATTTTCATTGGCCCTGAAAGGATAAAAGGCGAAGTTGACTTTGGTAGGATTTGAATTCATGGTGCAGGGAATCAGAACAAATACTATGAGGCATTCTGTCCAATGCTTAAACAATTTTTAAAATTCATCTTGGCACCACCAAGAAAAATGGAGAACATACTGAGATCAGTTTAACCTTGACTGCATCCAATAGTTAAGAGTAGGGAAATAACAGGAAACTATGCTACAGTAAGTGGTGTCAGTGGTATTAACAGAAATATGTGTGTGTGTGTTGAAATTCCAATATTGTTTTATTAAATCTAGTCCTTGACAACACACTAGAGCAGCTAGAGATACACCCTAACGAGGTTTTAATGCTGTATAGAAATGTTTATAGTACTCATATTCAGTATCCTGTTGCACTAAGTTTGACACATCTTGAAATGTTATCCTAACATGTTTATCAATAAAAGAAATAAAAAAGAAATTATGAAGTCTACCTGAAACAGCAGAGCTTTACTATATTTAGTTTTATCCTTTTTACTTTTTAATTAAAATCTTCCTGACAGTCATAAGGTTGGGGTTGGTAAAATTATTGACAGTAATGTAATAAGGCCACTCCAATTACTTGTGTTTATCTCCTTCGAATAATTAAATATTGCATTAGGTGAACAGAAAGTATTACAGAAAGAGTAAGAATATAAAAGGTTACAACATGGAAAAAGAAAACAGCATCAAAGATTATTTAGAGCAGGGGTTCTCAAGCATTTTTTACCTATGGACCTCTTTGATTCCTATTTTACTTGGGTGGACCCCCATAGCCATTCAATGTCTAAAAAGTCCTATCATTTTTTATAATTAAATATTATTAGGACTTGTATAAAAATTGTTAAAATATTTTGTGTGTTATGGACGTATAACCAATTTATTGCACATAAACTTTACTGGTCTAAAGCACAATTTTTTCATGGCCCCTGAAAATTTACCATGGACCCCAGTTGAGAACCTCTGATTTAAAGTTTTCTTTGTTTTTCTTTTTTGCTGTGATAGCAACTAGAAACTCACCCGAGCAATAAGTTGATGTGTCTGCCTATCAAAGCCTCGATTTGCATAGCAAAATGTTCCTAAGAGACTAAAGAATATTAACAGCCCTGAAAAATATAAAAACAGAGACAGAATATAGATAAAATTAACAACAGAAGATTTCAAAAAATGTTATTTTTTCATATATGGCTATATAATTTGTTTATTAAAAATCATATGAATATCTGTATATATAAAAGCAGGATGTGTGTGTGTGCGTGAAAGTAATTTATGCACGTCCACAAATTAGCACACATGTCGCTCCAATTCTAGGAGGACATTCGTCATGACCCTATCTGCATTTCCATCAACTTTTTCTCACAGAGGCACCCGCGTATAGCTGTAAAAATCGATTTTCAACCATAATTTTTACAAATTTTGAAGTTTGCTAACATGGCGAAGTCAAAGTGTGTGTATGCGTGTGAAGGAGAGAGAGAGAAATTGTGTGTGTGTGAGAGGGGGAGTGAGGGAGATACAAAGTTTGTTTGCCAGGGTCTAACAAAAAAAAGTAAAGAAAAAATGGGAGAGGGAGACAGAAAGCATCTAACGAAAGAAAAGGTAGGTAAGGAAGACAGAGTTTGTTTGCCAGTGTCTAACAAAAAAAAAGTAAAGAAAAAGTGGGAGAGGGAGACAGAAAAGGTAGGTAAGGAAGACAGAGTAAGTGTAAAATGTAAAATGCTTTTTTTTTCTTAAATATGAGATAGTTTCAAATATAGGATGTTTTTGAAAGACACTATATTTTATAATGAGATTATATATACTTTCTAACACAACAATTAAAATATATTTATTTTAAATCATTTATTTATTTTAAATTGTTCATCTTTCTCCCCTCTTACTCTCACACACACGCACATATACTACTTTGGGAGCAAAAGAGTGTTGTTTATATTTCATGCTGAAGAAAAAAATTTATTGACAATCCATTTATTTAACAACAATGAAACAAAGAGGTGTGTAACAATTTGCCAGTGAATTACACAATATAAATGGGTAAAATTTCCGAGGCTTCCACCACCCCAACCCGTTTTTCGGACCACAAAAAGGGTTTGGTAATTTTTCAGATTAACACCTGCACAATTTCCACTAGGGTGTTAGGGTCAGGGTTAGGGTTTTAGGGTTAGGATTAGGGTTAGGGTTAGGATTAGGGTTGGTGTTAGGGTTAGGGTTTTAGGGTTAGGGGTTAGGGTTAGGGTTAGAGTTAACCTAGAATGGACAGGCCCCTTATTTTTTGGTTAAGACTGTTGGTAAGTTTTCCTAAGTTACTCCAATCCAGATCCCCAATGCAAGCCTTCAGATCAACCTTCTTCTATGCAGATCTCTAATGCAGCTTTAAAAAAAAAACAGTCAATGAGTGGAAATAACCAATAAACTGATTCGTTATGGGATTTCCCAATCAAATTTTAGGTGTGGAAGTAAGGTTTAGAATCAAAGGGCCTTAGAGTCAATGTTGCAAAAACCAAATCCTAGTAAGTAGGAAGGTGAACAAATCACAAACCCCTTCAAGTAGATGGCCCTGCTCAATCTGTAGAAAAGGTGTAGGTAGAAAATCCATTCAATGTACCCAGTGTAAGCTATGGCCGCATAAGAAGTGCAGCAACATCAAAGGAAGGTTAACCAGGATGATACCTTTTGTGTGCAGCAGATGCAGAAAGGCATTAAACACCGAAGATGCTCAAATAACAGATTCCATCACATGCCAGTGGGAGAAACAAGTAGTTGATAGCTTCTGCTATCTAGGTGACCAAGTCTGTAGTGGGGGTGGTTGCACTGAGAATGTTGCCACTAGAATAAGAATAGCTTGGGCAAAGTTCAGAGAACTCCTACCTCTATGGTGACAAAGGGCCTCTCGCTCAGAGTGAAAGGTAGACTATAAGATGCATGTGTGCATACTGCCATGCTACACGGCAGTGAAACATGGGCCGTGACTGTTGAGGACATATGTAGGCTTGAAAGAAATGAAGCTAGTATGATCTGCTAGATATGTAATGTCAGTGTGCACATACAACAGAGTGTAAGCGCTCTGTGAGAAATGATGGACATAAGAAGCATCAGATGTGGTGTGCAAGAGAGACGACTTCACTGATATGATCATGTGCAGCGTATGGATGAGGGGAGCTGTGCGAAAAAGTGTCACTCCCTAACAGCGGAAGGAACTCGTGGAAGAAGGAGACCCAAGAAGACATGGAATGAGGTGGTGAAGCAGAGGTAATGACAAGAGACTGAGACCTCTGTAGATATGCTGTGATTGAGAAGACTGGCAAGTAAAGTGAGATCACAGCCGTAGCCTATACCAGTGTCTCATAGCCAGCCCATTTAAAAAGTACTTTTGAATTGTTGGGCGACACGCTGTGCTTGAGGAGACCTATTGAGTCAAGTAACATCAAAAATCCAAATCAAAATCACAATCAGAATCTCAATCAAATCAAAATCAAAATGGAAATTGTAGTGGCCGATGCCAGTGCCGCTTAACTGGCTCCCATGCCAGTGGCACACAATAAACACCATCCGAACGTAGTTGATGCTAGCCTCCTTGCCCCAACTGGCTTCTGTGCCAGTAGCATGTAAAAGGCACCATCCAAATGTGGCCGATGCCAGTGCCACCTGACTGGCTCCTGTGCCTGTGGCATGTAAAAAGCACCCACTATACTCTCAGAGTGGTTGGCCTTAGGAGGGGCATCCAGCTGTAGAAATCTTGCCAGATCAGATTGGAGCCTGGTGCTGCCTCCTGGCTTGCCAGTCCCCAGTCGAACCGTCCAACCCATGCCAGCATAGAAAACAGACATTAAACGATGATGATGATGGTGATATATATATATATATATATATATATATATATATATATATATATATATATATATATATATATATATATATATATATATATATACATACATATATTATCATCATCATCATCATCATTTAACGTCCGTTGTCTAAGCTGGCATGGGTTGGACGGTTTGACCAGGGCTGGCAAGCTGGAAGGCTGCACCAAACTCCAGTCTGTTTTGGTATTGCTTCTACGGCTGGATTCCCTTTGTAACACCAGCCACTCCAAGAGTGTAATGGGTGCTTTTATGTGCCACCGGCAAGGGTGCCATTTGCATGACACTGGTATCTGCCACAACTGTGATTTTACTTGGCTTGATGGGTCTTTTTCTCAAGCACGACATAATGCCAAAGGTCTTGGTCATTGCCTCTGTAAGGCCCAACATTTGAAAGGACCTCAATCACTTTGCCTCTGTAAGGCCCCCAAAGCCTTTTTCAGCTACAGCCAATGGCACTCATTTATTCCCTCTCACCTTCCTCTGTCTCTCCTACTCTGTGTGTGTGTATGAGGGAGAGAAGATTGCATGTATGTGGGTGTGCAAATGTTTGTGTGTATGTGTCATGTATTTGGTGTACCTTTTATCTTTACCATCCCCCTACCACTATGTGTGAATTTCTATGTTCCTCTTAACTTCTTATGTTAACTCGCATTTACTGTCTCCCCATCTCTTTATATGATGCAAAGTGTGGCAGGAGAAACCAGCCAACAGGTTATTATTAAATAGAGATGGAATTTTTTGCTAAGACTGCTACAATTTAAATTGTAGAGAAAGTAATATTGGTTTCAAATTTTAGCACAAGGCCAGCATTTTGCCTAACATGCTAACAATTCTGTCAGCTTGCTAAAGACAGACATATGGCAGTAATGATGACCATAACAATAGTAATAATAGTATCATAATCATGAATTTTGTGAAGAATATTCCATTTTTCAGACTATTATTAGAAGTAAGAAGTAATTCTGGTCTGAGATCAGAATTGCAATTAGCCAGAAGCTTACCGTTATATCAAAACAAACTTTGGAATGTTATATTTTTAATACTGTGGACAATGCCAGATTGAACAGTACTACCCAGGTGTCGAAACCACAATGATATCTGTTTGGGCAGCTGATGATGGGGATACACATATATTATGCTCAATTGTGAATTTCTTAAATCTTAGACTCATCTTGTAAAATGCAAAGTTTGTAGATTCATTGTTTGTGAGGATTGCTTACTTTGGTATTGTTTGATTTTCTTCATTAGGTAACCTGATTAGGCTTAGACAATGCTTAACTATTGGTGTCTAGTTTATGGAGATTCTGTGGCATAGACATTCATGTATATGTTGTTATATTTGGGGTGAGTCATTTTGGGCCAATTAACCAGATGCACTCAACATGATTGTTCCTCACTTCATCTTCATTATTATTATTTGAGGATCCCTTGTCTGAAATCTTCTGTCACACATTCAGTTCTGTTTAGTCCATTCTGTCAGAAGGGACTAAACAGGACAGGAGTAGACACACGGGATGTAGAGTCACTGGAGAGGTCACAGGACGAGTGACAAAAGATTTCAGACAAAGGACACCAAAATAATACTAATAATCATAATAATAATAATAATAATAATAATGATGATGATGATAATAAAGATGAAGTGAAGAACAAGCATATAGAATGCATCCGGTTAATTGGCCGAATCTTGCAAAACAAATACATAAATATCCGTCCATTTATCCATATGTATGTAACTCTTTATGAGCAAACTTCTAAGGCTTTGAAATGTCAAAAGGGCATAGGCGAACAGACAACGAGAAAACTAAAAACAAGATTCAGTTAGAATTTTCCAAAGTTCAAAGAAGTCTTATTTATGATGCTCCAAATTAACATCCCCAAACAGTAAAGAGTGAAGTATCTTATAGTTTTCATTACAAGAACAGTATACACATCTATATATATATATATACATCTATATACAGGAGTGTGTACAAAAGTAGGTATATAGTAATGGAAAAAGGAAATACATACAAAACTCATTTATTTTTATCAAAAAAAAACTAAGTTACAATAACAGGATTATTATAGTTATGATAAATGTATTATTATGAATAATGATACTGAAAATATCAAAAACAAGGCTAACTTTTAATTTTTTCGATAAAATAAATGAGCATTGTATGTGCTTTTTCCCTTTCACAACTGTATACCCACTTTTGCACCCACCCTGTATATACATCTATATATAAATACACACACTTATGTGTTTGTCTACAGACACACGGATATGTTCTCACATTCTTTACAAACATTTACATACTACACTGCTTTCAATGTAGCAGATGCAATAGTGTATAAATATATAGAAATATACACAGACATATACCCTCAAATTGTGTATATATAAAGATTTTCTTTCAACTGAAGATGTACCACAAATTTTGCATTATTTTGAACAATTTTTTTGCATTTTGCAATAATGAAGACATGTAAGTAATTTATTTATTATCAAATATGATAATATAAGTTATTTGCATGTTTTCGAGTTATGAAACAAATTTGTCATTTTAAATGTGTATGTATATTAGGAAGCACTCCGTCGGTTACAACAATGAGGGTCCCAGCTGATATGATCAATGGAACCACTTGCTCGTGAGATTAACGTGCAAGTGGCTGAGCACTCCACAGACACACGTACCCCTTTTTATATATTTCTCAAGGAGATTCAGCATGACAGAGAGTGTGACAAGGCTAGCCCCTTGAAATACAGGTACTACTCATTTTTGTTGGCTGAGTAGACTGGAGCAATGAGAAATAAAGTATCTTGCACTGCAGGGAATTGAACTCATGACCCTACGATCACAAGCTGAATACCCTAACCACTAAGCCATGCATATATATATAATATATATATATATAGATATATATATACACACACACACACACACATATATACACACACATATACATACACACACACATACATATACACACCTCTTTTCCAGATAAGGTGTTTTAGTGTTTTCACCCCAATCACGCAATATAATCTCCTGTTTGAGTGAAATGATGTTCACACCATTGTCCAAAAAGCCACAGCATTCTTCAATGAACCATGGCACCACTAATTAACAGACAAAGGTGAAAATGTGTGACTGACATTCAGGTGTTTGTCGATAGCATTAGTAATGTGGATCAAGGTGATTTAGCTTCAACCAGGAATTAAACCTGGGGAAACTTACTTGACTTGGCAAGACCTCTCCTTTATGCTGTAGTGATTTCTGTGACCTTATTTTCCATGACTGACAATAAATTTTTACTGCAACATCTGTTTCCAAACATTGATTCAGAATAGCTAACCTCATAGAGAAGGAAAATGGCAAGCAAGTGGCTGGTTATTTCCTTCAGTGAAAGAATTTTTTTTCCTTCCACAATATTATACTCTTTTACACTTCTACCCCTTCCAATTCTGTGCACTTTCCCCAGTAAATTTTTTACTATCACACCTGTCTCACAAGGTAAGACAAGTATAAAATAACACACGACTAACACCTGATACCTCATAATGTTGTGAAGAAGGAAAAGATTGATACTCAACAAATTATAATTAAAAGTAGGTTATGTTTTCACTGTTGGGTAGTTATGACGAATTAATTAAAAGATTAGGGATGGAAAACAAATAAATTGGGACATGAAGACAATTAATAATAATACTGATCAGTAAATACAGGCACTCGAAAACATACATTTATATTAACATATATTAATATGTATATATGTTAACTGGGCAAATGGCAAATTGCCTACACAGCCATTGGACATGTTAGAAATATCAGTCAAATCTCCCTCAAACCCACCTTAATAAAAAGAAAGGATATTTGATATGATAAGGAAGCACTACTATTTAGTTTGAATAGACGACAGGATGATCAGAGTTGGTACAACTTTAACCATAAGTTTGCTGGATCATGGTTGACTTGGGGTTAAACAACAACAATACTATAAAATTCAATAGATTTGTGTTTTGTAAGGTACTGTGTGTATAATAACTTTTAGTATTCATTTTCATGTTAATCAAGAACATAGCGATGCATTTTTTAGCAGATACCAAATTTTATCTAAATATGTCCACATTAAAGAAATAACTTTTACAACAAAATAAAGAAAGAAATTACACTTCTACCCTTGTGAAAATCAACTCTTTAGTTGCCTTCTAATAATTTAATTATTGCTTTTACTTTGTGCCTCCAGTGACTTTAAATATAAGGCATAATTGTGTGGTAAGAAGTTTAATTCCTAAACATATAGTTCAGGGTTCAGTCCCATTGTGTGTCATCTGTGGCAAAAGTCTTCTACTATAGCCTTGAACTGATCAAAGCTTTATGTGTGAATTACTAGACAGAAACTGAAAGAAGTCGCGCATGTGTATGTGTGTTACTGTCTCCTCACCTAAACATGGCATGACAATTGTAAATGAGTGTCACCATCATGTAAGCAGTATCCTTCATTTCCAATCTTTTGTGAAAACATGTTTAATCAAGGGGGAATATTATCTTGCTTGGAAACAGATTTGGGTTGGCAACAGTAAGGGTATGCAGCTGTAAAAATCTGCCTAAACAAATTTTGTCTGATCCATGCAAATATGGAAAAGTTGACGTTAAAGCAATGATGATGATGATGATTAAGGATGAACTCTAACTCACATCACCTAATATTCAAATAGGATAAGGCGACAAGCTGGCAGAATCGTTACCATGCCAGATAAAATGGCTTAGTAGCATTTCTTTTTGATTTTATGCTTCTGAGTTCAAATGCTTTTGCAGTCGACTTCGCCTTTCATCCTTTTGGGGCTGGCCTTTTGCCAAAATTTGAAATCAATATTTAAATAGGATATAAAGAATCACATACGGAAGTAAAAGGAATGTACTTACCAAGTCTGTGATCATACATAACTTTTATAAAAAGAATAACTGCAAATATTCCAGATTTCTGTAACAATTTGAATACAATACGCCAGTCTGATCTATTGTCAGTATTATGTTCATGATGAGCATGTCCATGTTGACCATGTGAAATATTTCTGAGGCCAAGTAAATCCTGCTGTTGTTGCTGTGGTTGCTGTTGTTGTTGTTGTTGTTGCTGGTATCCATTTAAATTGTTCCCACTTGAAACACCTTCAGTGGGATTATTACTGTTAGTTGATATACCATTAAGATCAAAGTTTGTGTTAACTGTGTCTCTGTTAGCAAGTGGGTCCATGTTAATAACCATGGATTGTTGTGGATAAAGATGAGGAGTGGAACTGTTATTATTGCTCAGTGAATTATTTCTGACTGAACTTGCCAAAGGTTCACTGCTTCTTAAACTGCTGTGGGAGCTAGGTCTCAACAATGGGAACAAATTCTGGACTTGAGATCCCAAATTTGAAGTTAAGTTTGAAGAATAAGGCAGGCCTCGAAAATAATAAACAAGCTGGGAATTGCTTAAAGGAGATCCTGTAGCCATTGAGACGATTTGAAACTGCTTATAAAGCAGGCTACAACTAGAGGGTTAGCTGGAAAAAATAAAATTCAACACTGTATAAGTATGTCATTTGGTTACATCATTTTAAGTGCTATAATAAAAGGCAGTAAAAGATACTGCATGTCTACATATGTAAATTAACCTATACAATATACATTTAAGGGCGCCCTCCCCTAGTTTAAAAAATAAAAATTGAAAATAAAAGTACACTGAAACAATCTTTTATGATATTTTTACTAACTATACATCCTTACGGTAAATTGGTTGAACTGATTTCATATTACTTACTAAAATGTATTCCAGAGCATGAAGACAATGTGAAATAAAGTTATTCCAGCAAAGTTTCCTATTCCTGACATTGAGATGAACATGAGCCAATGAGGGGAAATTGTATGCAGTTGCTTGACTTGTTAGAAGTGAAGGCAAATCTACCTGAAATAACACCTTATCATGTTATAAAAAGGACACACTGGATAAAGTGGTCCTAGATACATTGTCTAAAAATATAGGTAGAATGGTCATTGCTGGAATATCTTTGATCAGTGATCCCTTGGATCAGCTCTGACCAATGGCTAAACAACGTGAACAGAGAAAATGTAGAATGAAGTGTCCTACCAAGAGGCAGTGAAACAACTGCTAGATCAGTAGTTTATCCAAATGGCATCTACTCCTCTGTTTCCGAACTATTCAGGCATGCCCTTATAAAAGTTAACATATCCATTTTTTAATGTAGCTTAAAATGGTATTCTCATTGTGTAGCATAGAGGATGCAATAGAATTGTTGTTGTTTGGCTCCACATCAGCCCTGATCATATAAGCCTATGATCAAGGCTGTTCCACTCACAACTGCCCCATCTTTTGTTTCAGTTTATCTACAAATGATATCATTCAATCTGGCCAAATATGGCCAGATTGAATGATATAATTTAAACTGGCCATCTAACTTAAATATTCTATCTATTTTATGTTCAAACCAGCCAGATCACTGTAGTTGTATTTTTTTTTTATGTTTGCTTTTTACATGGGTAACTCAACAGTTAGTTTTACAAAAACCTTTGTAGAAAGGTTTGTCTTTTTCTATCAATCAATTACATTTTTTTCTTCTCTTTGGATATATTCTGATAGTCATATGAGTTTCAGCTATCAGTGAAGTTAACCAACAGAAAATATCTTGACTTGCTACAGATTAGAAGTTGGGATCAGTGTTAAGGTGCATTTCCATGATCCAGTTTGGGACAATATCTGCTACAGTAATCTATATCATGCAATATCTCCATTACGAATAGAACCATTTTGCAGAAGAGATATCTAGAATTCAATGTGGTTCCTTTCTAAGATTTCTATCAACTTTTCCTCAAATTATTAAAAGCATAAACCAAAAAAATAATAAAACTATGATAATTAAACTATATTTAACCCTTTAGCATTTAAACTGGCCATATCTAGCCCAAATATTCTACCTGTTTTATGTTCAAACCAGTCAAATCTAGCCTCCACCATCTATCCTACAATGTCATTCTAAAAATAAACAATCACATTATCAAACTCTTGAAGTTACAAAAGAGTGCATGATTAATTCAAAACAATGTGAAATGATAAACATTACATTTGAGTAATCTGAATGTTACAGGGTTAATGTTTGCTTTATTTATATATTGTTCCCATTAAAATATCAAATTTTAAGCTAAATCAACTTCTAAGTTTTCAGACTTGATGCAGGGACTAGAGTGAGATAAGTAACTTTCCTGGTGTAGTATTAAAAACTAGATATCAATGACAAGCTTTATGTTTTCAACCTGTGATTTGATAGCTCAGAAAGGCTGCCTTAAAATATCAGAGATTTTGTTTTCTCACAAAAGATGGAAGCCATAAATTGAGAATGCTATGATACATATGATTCTTAATTAACTTGTTTCTAATAATTTTCCAAAGATAATTTTTCTTTCTTATTTAATATTAAAAATAGCCAACAAACCAGGATACATTGCAAGCTTTGGAATCACAGTGCAGTGTGTCCCACCCCCAGGAAGGACAATCTCTCTGACCATGCCAATTATCATCTTATCACACTCGCTTCTACTTAGTGAAGACAGATGCTTCACACCAAACATGCCCTGACTGTATGAGCAGAGATCTAGAAAATATCCTCAAAAGGAGTCATGGTTGTCTCAGCTGTAGAACATTATCACTACACATAAAAAAAAAGAACATGATATTGGATCCCAGCCACTCAAAAATATGAACATCTTCAAAAATTGACCTTTCTCTTCAGGATCAGAAAATACTTCAGCTTCCAACAACCACTAATACTCTACAAAGCTCAGCTGATACAGTTCTATATTTAATTGATGAGGAATTATGTACATTATTTACAATTGATGGATATTTGTCCTCTTCTTGTTTGTTGTTAACACATTTCAGCTGATGTACCCTCCAGCCTTCATCGGGTATCTTGGGGGAAATTTCGAACCTGGATTCTCATTCCTAAGGTATTTTTCGATGTTATTATTATTATTATCATTATTCAGGTCACTGCCTGGAATCAAACTCAGAATCTTGGGGTTAGTAGTCCACGCTCTTAACCACTATGGCATATGGCGTAGTGATTAAGAGCGCGGGCTACTAACCCCAAGATTCCGAGTTCGATTCCAGGCAGTGACCTGAATAATGATAATAATAATAATAATAACAACAACATAGAAAAATATCTTAGGAATGAGAACCCAGATTCGAAATTTCCCCAAGCTACCTGATGAAGGCTAGAGGGTATGTCAGCCGAAACGTGTTAACAACAAACAAGATGAGGACAAATATCCGTCAATCGTAAATAATGTAAATAAAAGCTCAGATGAGACCTACAAATAGAATGGTGCTGCTGCTACATACATGCACACAGATGTTTGAGATTGCATCCTAAACAAGGTCACCCAACTGATTGGCAAGTAGTGACTCACCAACACTCTGGTCCACATATTTGCTGACGCCTCTTAGTGGCTTTCCTAATAATCTCTGTTCCTCAGAGCTGGATGGTCTCATTATTAAAACACGTTTGTCTCTCCACCTCTAATCACCTATACTGTGTCCATCTCTACTCCTAGACCCTTACTAACCATAAGCCCACTTTTACCTTCTCAAAATGTCAGCTCTATGTAATATGCTCCCTGCCCATGATTTTTCTGCAACTGCCATCTTACAGCTATTAATGATGTGTGTCAATCTCACCAATCTAGCAGAGAGAAGTTGCTTCTGCGAAGGTCAAGTGCGCAAACTCTTCCTCCAAATCAAACCAACTTTAAAGCCTAATTTCACTGAAGTATGATGAAGATGGATGATTTGTTCCTATCTTTTATCAAACATAGAAAGATAAAGATCAAGGTTGACTTCAGCAGTAGTTGAACTCAGAATGTTGGTAGGCAATGTAAAATACTTTAATGCATATTGTTCTTGCCACACACAGTCTTTCAAAAAACAAAAGAAGAAATAGTGAAAGAGGAAATGAGTAAACATCTATATGATTGCTCTAAGGTTAGTAACCAAACCTTCCTCAAATCACACCCTGCCATCTGAATAAAGAAAGGCCAAATCACATATGTGGTCATACATAATTCTAAGAAAGACTGTTAAAATATTTTTAATCATAGGACTATTCGATTAGAGTTGACTATTAAAAGATTATTAATGCAAATAATTATTACTTCTTTCATCCTTCTGGAGTCAATAAAAAGGTACTCATCGACTACTGAGATCGATTTAATCGACCATATTGTCCCCAAAGAGCTATGGCCTTGTGCCAATATTAGAAACCAATAGTAGGAGAAAACGGGGAATCGAAAAATAGTGATTGTTTTGTTTACGATTTATAACATGAATACAGCTGAGTTTACAATGAGAAATGAAGGAGGGTATGAACATGTGGCAATTGATAAGCGAAAAGATAATAATAGCAGCGGTTTCACGTAGTAAATTGTGGCCTTGGCTAGAAACTTAGCACTAAATCAATTATTAGTCAGCTGTTGAGCGTGTGTTGCTAAAATTTCAGTCCAATATCATATTATACAAGGCCAAATTGCTATGATATATGACATGAAGAGAACGTTCAAACGCACTGGGGTTTGAGGGCGGTTCATAATAAATGAAGGAAAAAGTAGAGACCGCTGTAAAAGGGGTAAACTCTCTACAATTGGATCCCGGAACGTAATTTCGATTCTACGACAAAACCATTTCACTTCACACACCAAATGTATTTTGGAAAAGAATGAGTCATAATTTTCTATTTCTGTCTAATCTAATATGCAGGTCCTTTGCGCCAAGTTGAGAGCATCCAGTAGTTATTCATGAAACAGTAGAGATCTTAACTAAATGCACAACAATATTTAGTTTCTTCCATCTATTTTACATTATGGTAGTCCTTGATATTAAGCCATTTCTCCGAGAATCTATAAAATAGTACCAGTAATATACTATAATCGATTCAGTATACAATACACCCTCTCCTTAAAATAGTGACTTTATGCTTTGTTGAAAAGCAAAAAAAAAAATGTTCTGTAGATATGTGGGGCCAAATAGGAAAGCCAAAAATCAGCCTTCTTTCCAGCTGATTTATAATTAAAGAAATATTCAAAATTTTAATTCACTTTATTTGAAAATATTTCTGCAGGGGTAATGCAGCTTTTCTTGCTTTAATGTACTTGCATAACAGAGTAGAAATGTAAACATTAAGCAGTGATTTTCATTTAAAAAGAAACCTAACTTAAAATCATTCTAATTTTAAGTTACTTGGCTTTATTAAATGAAACCCACGATAATTTCTCTATAGTAACCCTATATAATGCACTGGAAGACTAGTGGGATATTAAGGTGTTTCGGATATATTTGAAATAAGACAAAGTGTCAGATATTTTAGAAACTATGAATAAATAACGGTAACTCATAGACTTACATATAGGTAAAGGAAAGGATATTGCGTTTTCAGTAGGAAAAGGAAGGGTTTTTAAGATTAACAGATCTAAAACATAAGTAAATATATTTTATTTCAGAAATAATTGCAAGTTTCACTGACTGGTATAAAGGGCACAAGGAAAGAAAAGAAAGAAATAGAGAAAGAATAAATTCTACAGTTGTCAGTCTAAACTGTAAGGGTAACAGAATGAAAAATCAACAAATCAAAAATATTTAAAGTGATAGCGATTAGTATAATTACAGGTAAGGTCGACTTGTCATTTTCCTGGGGTCGATGTTAAAAGTACAAGTATAGTTTGACCATGCCCTTTCCTAACACTTAATGTGAGCTTTAAAACAAAATCATTACTGTTGTAAACATTGTGGCGAAACCAGTTTTCGTTCCACTTTCGATTACCATATAAAACAGCTCATGCTTTCATTAACTGTACCCACTAGAATTAAAAAAAGTTATGAACATTGCATATTCCTATTTCCCCACTACTGAAAATCTCGGACGTGACGGTAAACCAGAGTGTGAAACAAAATTTAATTGTTATTTCAAGTTTCTCTTATTCAACAAGGTGGGGTGTTGCAAATGACGAAGTACGCATTCAGACTAATATCGAGATTGTAATAGCGTGGTTTCAATAATTCAAGCATAATCTTTTATCACGAATAAAAGGTAAACAAAATATTTTGTTAACAGCAACGATCAAATAATTTAAAGGATCCAATGGATTGTGAAAAAGATCATAAATAAATACAAGAAAAGTGTCTTCCTGAAACATATTCGAGAATGCACCTTTTTTCTTTCAGCCTCACATTTCTTTAAACAATTTAGGAAATATTTACTTACCGTATAATGAATATGAATCATATTAAGAAATTTAAAGAACTATTTTTGATTTCAATAGGTTTGTAAAAGACAAATAATCATATAATTCTGTTTTTTTCATGTCCGATTTGAAGTGTTTTGATGTTGTACAGAGAACGTGGCACCGGACGTCGTCAGTAGGTTTAAAACTGAGTAACATGAGATAAATAGTTACGTTAGTTTTACTTGATAACTGCCATGTTGTAAGGCTAGACAAGAATACATACACATATATATATTGTTGTTGTTGTATAAAAATAAAAAATAAAATAAACGCGAGTCTAATCAATAAATCTAAATCATCAGCTCGCCGATCAGTTCCGTCGACATGAACGACTTCCGTCTTTTGATTATCGTTCTTGAAGACAACGCCGTAAACACCTTCACTGTTGGAATAACAGCTTTAAAAACATCCAGCTCGTAACTGTAATATATTCAGTCCTAGGTCAGAGCTGGTCGAGCAGACCAATGATGAAAAGCATTCAAACCATAGAACTACATTATCTAATATGCCCATAGGGTGTGATCTAAGGGAGCTTTGGCTTCATTTCTAGCAGATCAAGCAAGAACTTAGAGGCTTCCTTATTGTTTGTTAAGCTTCTGCTGCTGAATTTTCATTCTACGGTTTTTGTATATGGAAAGTACAAATTTTATTAACCAGTTTACTGTTTTCTTACTATTGTAATTACGAAATCGTTTGAAATAAACTTTTTCAGATTACATCAAAAAGATTGTTTCTCAAAATAGTATTCTTGAATTGAGTTACAGTCTTTGATTCGATAATATTTCTTGGTAAACAATTCACTACCTTAAAAAGTTCTGATGACTCATTTCCCGAGTTTATATATCGCTTCCCAATTTCAATTTTCTTTCAACAGTTGGAATCATAATTTTATTGCTAATTTCGTTTAATTTAGTAAGTGAATCTACCAGCGAGATTTAAGAAGTTTATCATTTTACCCATCTTGTTAGAATGAGTATCAACACATCTAAAAATAAATAAACTTCTTAATTCACGCAGGTAGATTCACGTGCTAAGTCATACGAAATTAGACGTCAGGGATAGATCGCTCACATAAGTTGGAATTACTCCGTTTTGACGGGGACTTTTCAGACTTTTTGACAGTGCCCTTGGAATTGATGTTTTTTTTTTTTTTTTACATCACCCTCTTCCCTTCTCCGGACCGATTTTGTCGGCACTACGTACGATGATTCTTTTGGGAGCACTACACAAGTAAAAACTATAGGATAAGCCTTTTCAGTAAAAAAAAAAAAAGTAAATATTTTCAGAAAAGATGTGATTAAATGGAGATTTGGCTATTGTTTCTAGCATATCCCATGA
>NC_068981.1:57433347-57447432 GCF_001194135.2 Octopus bimaculoides | reverse complement strand
TTTTTTTTTTTTTTTTTTTTTTCTTAGTGAAAATCGTGCGAGTGAATGTATCAAAATTTACCAAATTTGGGGACGAAAATTTATGTTCATTAACAACTCTGGATCTTTTCCCTTTCAACGGCAGATCGAGAAATTAATTTCACTATCAAACGATACAGTCAAGATAAGGATCGACAACTTGCTTCAAGACACCAAAGATCAAATTCTCAACCAAGTAAGAGATTCTTCTATTTTTGCCATCCAGTGTGACGAAATGATTGATATTGCTCAGTGTTCTCAGCTACTGGTATATGTTCGTTTTGTGTTAGGCAACTGTGTCAAAGAGAATATATTGTTTTGTCACCCTATGGGAAGTTGTACAACAGCAGCAGCTATTTTTGGTGATGTATCAAACTTCTTTCAGGAAAACCAACTTTGTGCACTGATGAAGCTCCAGCCATGCTTGGTCTGAAGTCTGGATTCATTACTAGGGTGAGAGAAAAAAATCCATCTGTTATCAGTACACACTGCATAATTCATTGTGAAACCTTAGCATCCAAAACCTTACCTACTGAAATGAGAAATGTCCTGAATGTGGCTATCAAGGTTGTCAACTTTGTTAAAGGTGGAGCCTTAAACTGTTGTGTAAAGATATGGAATCTGAAAATGAAGCATTGCTTTTTCACATGAATGTATGGTGGCTATCAAAGGGGAACATGCTTGGATGGCTTTATGAACTACGAGATGTAGCAATATTTCTAGATTTGCAACAGAAGGCAGATCTCCATGAGTTCCGGTCTGAAGTCTTTCAGCTACCTCTAGCTTACCTGGTGGACATCTTCGAAGCATTGAATGCTCTCGACCTTAAACTACAAGGGAAAAACATCAACATTCTAATGCACCACGACATCATTTGAACCTTCATGGCCAAACTTGCCCTCTGGATATGTCAAATTCAGCAGAGAAATACTGCCAGTTTTAGTTACTTGGATTCTGCTCTCATTCACAGTAGCCTTGATTTTGAGTTAAAGAAACAAATAATCACTCATCTAATTGACTTGTAAACAGAATTCATCAGATACTTCCCAGATACAGATGAACAGTGTGAAACTTGGAAATTCATCAGGAACCCATTTCAGTGTGAAGTTACTGATGCTTTGGATGAAGTGCAAGAGGTGTTTCTTGAGCTAAGGAAGACTTCAAAGAACTGGATTTTGAAACGTTATGGATCAAGTACCTTCCTGTTTATCCTCTGATCTCACATCAGGCTCTTCGGATTTTAGCTAATTTTGGATCCACATATTGTGAAGCTGCATTTTCCACACTTGTTGCTGTCAAGACCAAGTACAGAAACAGGCTGAATGTTGAAAGGGATGTTGTGCACTCTCTGGCATGCAACCATATATTCAAGATCTTGTAGCTAAGAAAAAAGTGTCAAGTATCTCACTTTTTGTATAATGTGATTATATATAAAATTATACATATTTTGTATAATGTGATTAATTCATATTCATTAAAAAGACTAAAAACATATTTTAGATTTTATTTAAAATCTGGGAGGGAATTTTATTCATAGATGCAAGTGTAGCATGGAGAGAAGGACAAATTCCTAGGGGAGGCATGGTAGTAAAAAGGTTAAGAACTACTGCTCTAAAGCATAGAGCAGTAATTTATTTATATGTAGTTAAGTCTGTGTCTGGTCATAGAGTGATCAATGGTTTCGCATTCACAAAAGGCTTAGCTCCATGGACTTAGCCCCATTAACGTTGAGGAGATGTCCATGGGGCTAAGCCCTCTGTGGATGTGAAGCCATTGGTTACTCTATGACTGGACATAGACTTAACTACAGATGTATATATACATACATATAATCATTATTATTGTAATTATATAAAACACATTGATTCAGCCTCAATAATATATGTAACCCCTACTAAATGTGTTGAGTGCCACTTTCGTTTGTCCACTCACTCATATCTATGCATTTATGTTTTCCTTTGTGTTTTATTTAAGTTCTTCCTAAGGGAGTTCAAGCCAGTTGCTAACAAAGCAATCAAACTTTTTAGGTTAAGAGAGTTCCCCGTGTTTGTAAATATGTGGTTGAGTTGGTGTGTTGGTTGAGCTATCAATACACACACCGAAGTGTGTGCATCTGTTTATTTCTAGAGTACCTCAGATGGAGAATCTTCGGAATGTCTTACAAACTATGCCACTAATAGATTGGATTTGTAGAATGTGTGTTAGTTTCTTTTGCTTTTTCTTTGAAAAACCCAGTATTTCTTTTCTGTGAATTTATAGATATATAGCCTAATGCACCTATGGTGATAGGTTCAAATGAAAATTTATAGTCAGGGTACAAGACCTGTAAGTTCTACATTATTTCACCATAAATGTTCTTTTTCTTGGATTTTTGATGATATATTCACATCCACAGGGCAGCTGACCTCTACAACAGTGCATGACTCTTGTTCCTTGTTCTACAGAACAATCTCAGGTTTGTTACATTTGCACCAAATTGCTCTTTTTATTAGGTATTCCACCAGTATTCCTTGTATTTAAAGGTGTGAATACATGCTGGTTCTGACATGCCTTTGATGTATGTGTCAGGGTAATTTTTCCTGCAGATGTGAAACATGAAGATTGCAATGTCCAAGCTAGGGTGAGTGCACTGAAACATGTAGGCTCAAAAGCTGTTGGTTAAGCTTGGGTATCAGAGACACAGCATGATAACAAATCTAGAATTCAGTGACAAACTGCAGTGGCTGTGTGCTCTCTAATTCTAAACATGTGTGCTGTGTTTTGGCAGTACTTCAAACTCTTTTTGAGGAGTGGTATACTTGAGACAGCAGGTTTTAAGGGCTACCTAGACGGTATGACATACCAATCAGTCAGGGAGACTGAGTGTTGCAAAATGCCAATTTTAGCAGAGGAAATAACTAATCTACTGTGTAGGACACAAATCATCAGGATTGGATGATTTCCGAATGCCTGACTTGTTTGCTTCTGTTTTGGAAGTTGTGTACTGCAGTTGGCAACACAGGGTATTCCCAGTCCTGTGAGTTGGGGAGTGGTGAATCTGCCGAGGGTGATGTGATTGAAAGTTTCAGCCCCATAACTCTACTCAACACTGAGTTGACGATTTTAACTAAGATGTTTGTCAAGAAGCTCCCCTTCGACCTGCTTTATGTTTTTGGCATTGGAGCCTTTTCTGTGAAGGCTTGAGAATTTGAGGGATACCCAGCAGGAACTAGTCACAGAAGAGCTGATTCTGCATATGCTGACATCATTGTCATGTTGGACTCATCAGATATAGAAACAATCAACACTATACTGAAAGAATATAAGGTATGAACTGGGGCATACATAAACCAGGACAAATTGGTGCATTTATAACTAAGCTCTTGACACGGCAAGTCCATGTTGACAAGTGGCGATTTCTCTTACTAGATAGAGGGTTCAATGGAAATGACCAGTGTCTGGTTCAGACTAGATCTCCAGGAACAGAGAAGAAACAAAGGTCAGAGTGGTTGATTTCACACAAATAGGTTGAAAGGCAGATCGGAAGTAGTTAGTGCATACCTCACCTAGGTAATGTACTGCTGCCAAAATACCATCATACCTTGTCCCAAGAAAATTCTGACCATATTGGAGCACTTAGTTTTTTTATTCTTATGGAAAGGTCAGGCTCCACTGGTCAGAAAATCCATCTGCTGTCACCACCCACACTTGAGTTGATCAGCTGCTGTCTCATGTAAGACGAATTCAATTGTCTACTGAGTGTAGTATACAGTGAAGATCAATGTACTACTTTCCATTTGAAATGTTTGAAGACAAGCACTTTTCTCTTTGGCCAGACTCATCAATTTCTTCAGATATCATCTGTCAAGGAAGATGAGGTGCTGCCTTCTAGTGTGTTTATCAAAAGGTGGTTGAGAATGGCAAAACTGGTGAGGTTGAATCAATCTGTTCTGAGTATGTTTTCTTAAGTAGGAGGAAAAAAACAGGAAGTTGGCACTTTCTATGCCTCAGAGATGGCAGATTAAGCCAGGAACTTTTATGTGGGATTTACCCCAAATTACTTCAAGTAGACTACTCCACTATTGGGGAATTCCATTTAGTAATTATTTATTTTTTAATTTATATTTTTATATCTTGTTATATCCTTTCATTGATGTAAACCCCACCTGTTTGTGTGTTGTATCTTATCCTTTGATATTGTCCTTCATGTCTTGAGTCCTTGTAGGCTAATAAAAGAAATTATTATTATTGTTATTATTAAAGTGATGAACTAGAATTGTTAATGTGCTAGATATGTCATGTCAAACTTCACCAAAAGTCAACTTTGTCTTTCATTCTTTTAGGGTCAATAAAATATGAACCAGTCAAATGCTGAGATCAATGTAATCAACTATTCCCTTTCCCCCACAATTTCAGACCTTATGCCTATAATAGAAAGGATTATTCTTATTCTTTTTATGGTGACAAGCTGACAGAATCCTTAACATGCCGGACAAAATGTTTAGCAGCATTTTGTCCGTCTTCATGTTCTGAGATTATATGCGATCAAGGTTGACTTTGCTTTTCGTCTTTTTGAGGTTGATAAAATAAGTACCAGTTGAGCACTGGGATTGATATAATTGACTAGCCACTTCCCTCCAAATTTTGGGCCTTGTGCCTATAGTAGTAAAGGATTATTATTTTGTCACATTTATGGATTTGTTTTGCAAGATTCCTGATATGAAATCATGTGTTGAAACAGATGTATTTTGGGATGGTGATTTTTTTTTTTTTTTTTGCCAAATAAACACACACCACATGCACTATGTATTTGTTCTTTGCTCGTTCATTATTGTTCTAATTCTAACTCATGCTCATTGTCCAGAAATCTTTCATCTCACATCTGTGACCTCTTCAGCAACACTTTCCATCTGTGTGTGTGCTCTTCCTCCACTTATTCTGTTTTTCTATGTTGTGTATCATTGTTTTTAGTAGCACTGTGACCTTCCCCTCCCCCGTTGTCGCTGCTGCTGCCTAGGACCCAAAATTTGGTACAGTTCCTGTATCTCTCTATGTTTGTGTTTGCTCACACTGCTACCATCATGGTAGTTGTAGTTGTTGTTACTGCCATCATTGTCATTACTTGAAGTAATTGTTGTCATTGTTAGTCATGTTGTTGATACCATTGCGGTCATCTGTGAAGTTACTGTTTGTGTGTATATGGGTTCACTCCCTATGTTGTTTGTATCCGTGCCCTTTATATAGATTTATTTATTTTAAAAAAAATCTATATAAAGGACATATATACAACAACATAGGAAGTGAACCCACATACACACACACAGTAACTTCAGATGGCCACAATGGTATCAACAACATGACTAACAATGACAACAGCAACAGTGGTGACAACGATGGCAGTAACAACAACTACCACAATGACAGCAGCATGAGCGAACACACACACAGATACAGGAACTGTACCAAATTTTGGGTCCTAGGAAAGCAGCAGCGACAACGGGGAGGGGATGGGGCTGAGGGGAAGGTCATAGTGCTACTAAGAACAAATGACACACACACACAAATATGGACGCAAACACATGTGCATAAACACACAACATGGAAGTGCATACATGGAGACAGAAAGTGTTGTTGAAGAGGACACAGATGTGTGATGAAAGATTTCTGGACATCATTGTCCAGAAACCATGAGTTAGAATAAGAACAGTAATAAATGAGTGAAGAACAAATACATAGTGCATGTGGTTATTTGGCAAAAGAAATAAATGACCATTCCAAAATACAATATTATTAATATCATTAAGGTGACAAACAGGCAGAGTCATTAGCATATTGGACAAAATAATTTGTGTGGCGTTTCTTCCAGTTCTTTATATTCCAAATTCAAATTCCATCAAGGTCAACTTTGCTTTTCATCCTTTTGGGGTCAATAAAATAAGTAACAGTTGAACACTAGGACCAGTGTAATCAATTGCCTCCCTCCCCACAAAATTTCAGACCTTGTGCCTATAGTAGAAAGAATTATTATTCAAATGCAGCCAAAGTTGACTATGTCTTTCATCCTATTAGAGTCAGTACTGGGACCAATGTAATCAACTATTCCTTCTCCTAAAATTGCTGGCCTTGTGCCAAAATTTGAAACTATTATTATCGTTTGTCATTATTAATCAACTAGTTAATCAATTAACTAATTTATTGTTTGATTAGTTAATCAGCTGATTTGTTAGTGTCCTTTTGTTGTCATTTGTGACCTTATCAATGACATGCCATCATTCCTCCAAGTTTGTCAGTTTATTGATTGACTGAATAATTAATTACACAGTCAGGTAATTGGTTAACTAGTTGACTATGAACAATAGGAAAAAGAGAAAGAGAACCAGTGTGTGTGTGTGTGTTCCCTGTTGGCAAAAATGACCTTCTCAAGATACAACTACATCTGTTTCAACACTTATTTGCATATCACACATCTTGCAAAAAAAAAAAAAGAAAGAAATATTTATAGAAATTAATACAAAAGTAAAAGTATTTTTGAAATAAAATTAAGACATCATCAATACAGATAGTATATCCGAAAATTTATAATAGCCAATGCTAAATATGTTGTAAAGAATTATAAATTCAGTCCATGATTAACAAAATTGCAGGATAACATTGATTTATTTAACAATAGAGTTATTTACATTCGCTATAGATAAATCAATATAGCTGTGACAAGCTATACCAGCCATTATAAATAGTACTTAGAATAAGATGTTTTGATTATAACACTAGGGAATAGTGGAAAATTGATTAAATTTACCCCAATATGTAACTGGTACTTTAATTTATCAATTGTGTAAGTACAATCTTGGAGGGATTCAAACTCAGAATAAAGAACTGGAACAATTATTGCAAAGCATTTTGTCTGGTACTCCAATAACTCTGGCAACCTACTGACCTGATAATCACACATAATTTATAATGCGTATTTAAAAATTTTGTATGAAGCAGTAGGAGGCTATTGAATTACAAATAATGAGAGTGATGGTTGCAGAATATATATATGATAGTGTATCTATCGCTCTTCCTCTCCATGTGCAGATCAGACATTGTATGCATTGTACTTTCGCTTTCTGTCATCAGACATTGTATGCATTGTACTTTCACTATCAACCTCTGTATATATTTATCTTCCTAATACCTATGCATACACATCATTTTATGCTCACTTTCCAGGTTGTCATAGTCCAAGTGAGTTCTAATTCAGAATTATATTCCTTATAGATGGGCTGGCAGCCATGTCTTTTTAAGTTTAGCATGATTTCTACGTCTGGATGTCCTTTCTAAAAACAGAGTGTACAAAGTGCATTTTATTGTGGCACCAGCACTAGTGAAATTGTTCTGTACACTGCTAGACACAAGGAGTCCTCACTGCTCTACATTTTCTTTATTCATATGGAGCAGAGAGGGCAATTTCAAAATATGAACTAGGGTGAAAGGATTAAAGGGACAAGAGTATCAGGGGGGGGGGGGGGTGATTGGGATAACAGTGTGGAAGAGAAGGGAGGAAGTGGAAAAGAGTTTGCAAAGAAATAGTAAAGTAAAAGTCATGCTGACTCATATAGTGTATAAATTCTCCACCTGGACAGGATGCCAATCCATCACAGGATTACTCATTTTTGCCAGCTGAGTGAACTGGAGCAACATGAAATGAAGTGTTTTGCTCAAGAACACACTGTCACCAGGTCCAGGAATCAAAACTACAATCATAAGTCTGTTATGTCCCTAACCACTAAGCTAAGTGCCTCCACTAAAGAAATAATGACCATGTATAATGAGACTAATAGCAGGAGGTAATGGGAGAGTGCTAGTGATAGATAGTCATGAAATGGTTAGTAGTTTGATAAATGACAATATTGAGTTTCCTGGGGAAAAGAGCAGAAGCTAGCACTATAGAAGATATGGTGAAGGTAAGAGAGTGATGTTTATAGGAAGGAGAAGGAGTGAAGGCTGAGGAAGAGGTATCATATAAGATGTAATCTTTCATCAGTCAGATCATGATGAGGGAGAGATGTTGATGGCCAGTGTATATTTGTTTAAAAGAGAAAAAGAGGTGGTGGAGGCAGGGCCATCACTAAGCCCCTGCATTTGAGGGGGCCCCATGTTAAGATCAAAGTATGTAGATGAATCCTCTATTTACTTTGGTTAAGATGTTGAAGAAGAATTAAACTATGTTAACTGAAAATTTCAAGAAATAGAACATTAATACATTGTACCTGCAAAAGTATTACATTGTACCACAGATGTGTACCAGACTTTGTGGATTGTCTATGATATCTATTGAACACAAACTTAGCTCTTAGCTTGATTATTCTGAACTGATCGATGATTTTGTGAAATGGAAAGTGTGTTGTGTTTGTCTTTGAAGGTTGTCTGGATTATAAAAGTGCTCTTTTATTGATATCTGGAAGTTTTACTTATTGAAATTTGTAATAGACCTAAATAAATTTAACTTGTATTTTTAACGATGTTCTTTAGGATAACGTGAAATATTGAACTTCGGATAGAATAAAGTAAAATATAGCTATGAATAAAAGATGCATAGAATATGAATTTTGATTGAAGCGATGGGGCCTTGAAACAAAAAGTTGCAAGGGGCCTCTAAAAGACATGTGATGGAGCTAGATGGTGATGTAAAAGATTCCAAAGATCTAACGTAATTCCTCATTACTCAGGTGTCATGATGAAAGGGAGGTGCTAAATGCTGATAAGAGAGAGAGAGCAAGTAATATTAGGTGAAAGTTGTACTAAATGCTGGTAAGAGAAAGAGTGATTGTGTATGATGGACGTCAATGAAAGCAGTAGAGGAAGGTATAATGTTAGCTGGTAAGCGAGTGTTGGGTGTCAATATACAAGTGAGAGAGGGAGTACAGATGTAAAAGAAGAGTTGTGTAGGATATTAACAAATCCAATGTAATCCCTCATTACCCAAGCAATGTCATGGAAGAGAAAAAAAGAGTGCAAGATACAAATAATAGTAAAATGGGATTGGATACGGGCAGATCTAGTGTTTTATTCTCTGAGTGGGATGCTATAGTGAATAGGGAAGTGACTGAGAAATGAAAGGGTATTGAATAAACAAAAAAATCACAGCAAGGTAGAGACTTAGCAAGTACAAAATAAGCAAAAGACCCAGATGTCAAAATATATTTTATATTCCAAACTTTTTATTTACATTCTGCCCTGCTTTCACTGGTAGTTGGGTCTTCTACATCACTGCATTTTAACAATCAGCACAGCCCTTTATCACTTCCTTCTTGAGATGAATCTTCACCACTTTATCCCCTATCTTATTGTACTTTCCCCTTCCACTGGTATCCCCTATCTTATTGTACTTTCTCCTTCCACTTGGAGTGCTCAGCACTTATTTACGCAGTTGTGATAAATGTTTCTTTGAAAATGGATGATAGAGCAGCAAATACACTGCTTAGCATGACTGAAATTAAAATTGCAGTAATGTGTTCTAATAAATTGGCAATTTTTGATGGAGCCCATGATATCCAAATATAAATAAAACTGTTACCAAAATAGCTTAGTGAAGTGGGTGTTCCAAAAGCATTGTTGCCAGAGTAAGAACAGGATGGAAATAATCTAAAGGAGCAAAATCTTTGCTAATATTAAAGGGTCTTCTCTCAGAGAAGGACATATTGTGTGAAACTTATGCATGAAGTACTAGGTTGCATGGTAACAAGACATGAACTTTGAATGAGCAGAATTTGTGGAAGCTGAAAGAAATGAGACAAGCCTATTCTACCGAATGTGAAATATTAGTATGTTTGAATGGCAGAGTATAAATGAGCTGAGAGAAAAACTCGATATAAGAGGAATCAGCTGTTGTGCAAGAAATAAGAGTCTGCTTTTATAAGCATGTGAAGTGTAGTTGTATAAAGAAGTGCCAAGCACTTCAAGTGGATGGAACATGTGGATGAGGGACACCAACAAAGACAGGATGAAGAAGTAATGATAGATGATCTCAAGAGAATGAAGAACCTCATGAAAAAGATCACAAATTACTGATTCATGGTAAAGTGCAGTGCAGGAAATGCCCCACGCAACCCATAGAAGCATGGAAACATGAATGTAAAAATGGTGATGGTGGGATGGAGACTGTGATATATAGTATCTACATTCAGGTTCATCTCCACTCACATTAAGATCCATATTCTGCTCTCCCTATCAATATACCTTCTTACTACACCCTCTCTCTCTCTCTCACCACTTTGGGCAAGTGTCTTCTACAACAGCCCATGGCTGACCAAAGCCTTATGAGAGATTTCATTAACAGAAAAAAATCTGATATATATAATCACTGATTCTTTTATTGACATATAGGTATAATAATTAACTGCTATAAGGGCAAAGGAAATGTTCTAGAAAGAAACAACTAGGGAGATATCAAACAAATAGACTGAGTTAGGAAAGTAACCAAGTTGTCACACAATTGATTTGAAAGAGAATCTGTCTGGATACACTCTTCATAGTAACACAACTGCATATATATTTATGTATATAATAGATCAGTATGTTGATGATTATATATCTACCTGTATAAGTGTAAAGATGTACATCTACACACTTTTACCTTCTGTATATGTAACAGAAACTGGAACGTTTTGAATTAAACCCTAACAAATGTGAGAATGAATAAATTTTCTACTTTATTTTTCAATAACTAAATGATAATTATGAGCTATGTCCACAGTAAGAAATTCAAATGGAACTAGCATGGTGGTAAAAATGAAGAATGAGAAATAGACCTTTTGTACAGAATACTGTGTCCTTAGAAATTCTGCAGATGAATGCATTAAAATAACCTTATTAAATTATATTATTTAAATATTTCCTACATAGCTTTATTTTTCATATGACTCTATAAAACAAATAATGACCTAACAAAAAATGATATTTCAATCATAGACTGCTGTGTACTGTTAATGCAAACTATTATTATTGCTTTTGTATCTGCTTTTTCCAAGCCTGCATGGACTGGAAGAGATTCATTGAAGCAATTTTCTATGGTTACTCTTGTTGCAAATCCTTCTTAATCATGTAGCCATGTCTGTACCTAGTATTATGAAATTTATATAAAAAAATATATATATAACCTTTTTGATACCAACCTGCCTGGGACCACCCCTGGTCCTATGATACAAAATTCATGCTTTAAAATTATTTAAATAAAACCTTCCATCAAAATTTCATCTTAATTTATTTAATAACAACCAAGTTATTTTACTAAATTCTTCATTATCTTAAAAATTAATTGAAATAAAGGCAGTATATTCTAACAAGAATATGGTAAAAAAAAAAAAGGACTGAAGTAATATATGTTGCTGTTTAGCCCTAGGTCAGCTTTGATAGAGCAGGCATAAAATCAAAGGCTGCAACAAAGACCATATCTTTTTTAATATGACTCTAGGTCTACCTTATTCAAATACCATCCCCATTTTTAAAAGATAAATGCAATTTGAGGGCGATTTGGTTGCTATTTTTAGCAGGCCGAGTGACCGTGTTGGTTCAAAACTAAATGTTTTTGTTTTATATAGTCTGGGATGGTCTACACATTTCCAAATTATTATTATTTTAGATAATTTGGGTTACTAATTTGGAATTTGTTTCAAATTGATTGCTTTTCCAATCTTGTGGTTTGTAGTAGAGAGTAGACAATATCACTTGACTACCTCATCTTCACAATCCATATATTTCTCTTACAAACTGGTTTCAAGATATTTTAGATAATTTAAAACATCACCCAAGTTAACAGCAACATTGTTAAAAAATCATGTCTCTTTCTCTGTTTTTGCCCCTTAAATCATGTGGAAGTTATTAATAATCTGGTATATTTATGCAATGAATAATAATACAAAATTAGATGACACAAAAGAGCAAATAAAAACTAATTTACATAAAAAAATTTTTTTATCTATTTAACTCTTTTTTTATTTTGCTTCAATCTCCTTGCTTTCATTCTTTTGTTTTTTAATTTTTGTTTATGTTTTTGCTTATTATTCATCCAGTCTGGATAGTTTCCATCTTTGTCTCTAAGATCTTTGCCATAAACTTTTGGTGCTTTCTCAGAAGTGTCCATTCCTTCACCTGAAAGATGAAATATAAGTTAAAGCAGTTTCATCATCAACATCATCATCATCATCATTTAACGTCCGTTTTCCATGCTGGCATGGGTTGGACGGTTTGACTGAGGTCTGGAGAGCCAGCAGCTGCACCAGGCCCCAATCTGATCTGGCAATGTTTCTACAGCCGGATGCCCTTCCTAATGCCAACCACTCTGAGACCAAGGTGGATAATGATGAGCTGGGAACTGTAGTGGAAGTGGATACATCTCAAACTATGCGTGAGTTAGCAGCAAGGTTTGAGGTTGATTCCAACTGTATTGGGCCATCTGAAACAAATTGGCAATGTAAAGAAGCTGGACAAGAGGGTACCACATGAACTGAACGAGTACCAAATAACATGTCATCTTCAAACTTGCTGTTCTTTGCTGTCACGGCATAAAATCAAACCATTTTTGCATTGTATTGTTACACATGATGAAAAATGGATTCTTTTCAACAACAGCAAGCGTTCTGCAGGTGGTTGGATAAAAAACAAAGTGCAAACACACAATCCAATAAAGAATATTCACCAAAAAAAGCTAATGGTGTCTGTTTAGTGGTTCAGTGCTGGTGTCATCCACTACAGCATCATGAGACCTAGTAAGTCAATTACAGCAGATGTATATATCGACCAATTGAATGAAATGATGAGTGAACTTGCAATTAAACAACCAAGATTAGTCAATAGAGACAGACCAATTCTCTTACAAGACAATGCTCAGCCACATGTCGCACAAAGAACGTTACTCAAGTTACAGAAACTGAACATGGAAATATTGTCATCCACCATATTCACCAGACCTTGCACCAATTGACTATCATGTTTTCCAGACATGAGACAACTTTTTGCAAGGAAAAAACTTCAAATCTGAAGAAGATGCAAAAACAGCCTTTCGTGATTTCATCACCTCTTGCTCTCTAGAATTCTTTGCTGCCAGCATAAATAAGCTACTGATAAAATGGCAAAATTGTGTTGATGATTTAGGTGCATACTTTGATTAACTGCATTGCTTTTTGTTGAGATAGAGTAAAATAAGCTTTCAGTTCAAAATCGGACATTTCATTCTTATTGACTGGGTATAATTCAAATAGGTTATCATTATCTTTTAAAAAAAATAATGATAACGTGGCCAGCAAACAACCAAAAAGGCAAAATATATTGAATTGATACTTGCTCGCTAATGTTCGTTTGGAAGTTGCAAGGCCTTCAGCTGAACAGATGCACACAGAATGGTAAATATATTTTAAAAAATAGTTTACATAGTAAGCCTAGCTGATGAGTTTTAAGTGCCTTTGACACAGAAAGCGAAATCACTTGATACTGGGATATCTACTCTCCTCTTTGTAGTTTTACAAATGGAACAACAGTATATCTGCAACATTCTCCATGTATGTTTACATATAGTGAGAGATGCGTGGCTTTGGAGAATTTAAACTCTTCTTTCTAGCAAACAGGTGCATATTACACCCTGACTTTTAATATATATATATATATATATATATATATATATATACACACACACATATATAACATATATATACATACATACACACAAATATCTTTAGCTACTAGCATTCAGAATGAAAATCAAAATACTCAGTTACATACAAGGTTTTCCTAGTTTTTTGTTTTCAGTTTCTAGTTTTCCACCTGGCTTTGTCAAAACATCTGGATCTGGAGTGTTGTTCCCTAGGAATAGAAGTTGATTAAAAATTAAACCCATGCATAATTAAGCTAATTTTGATTTAAAAGAAAAAACCTTAAATTTTATACAAAGGCAAATATCTGGAGAGATTTATTAAAAAATCTTTATCTTTTAAGTTAGTGCTTCAAATATAAAAATGTTCTTACAAAAATACTGTATTTAATTATCAGTAATTTAACACTTTAGCATTTAAACCAGCTATTTCCAGCCCAAATATGCTTCTTGTTTTA
>NC_068981.1:57428238-57433033 GCF_001194135.2 Octopus bimaculoides | reverse complement strand
CCATGTTAAAGTTGTCGTATTTCTATAATTTCAACCAATCACTGACGTCCATTCAGCCGATATACATTAAGTGCCGACTACATAAACAAATGATTCTGAAACAATTCTATCGGTGATAGGGTTAGGGTTAGGGTAAAACAGCAAATTTAAAAAGAAAAAAGCAAATAAAACGAAGAAAAAAAAAGAAAAAGAAAAAAAGCAAATAAAACGAAGCTATGGCTTAATCAGCCAAAGGAGTAAATATAAACAACTGAATACTTGTCAGTGATTGGTTGAAATTATCGAAATAAGACAATTTTTTACATGAAATAAATTCGAATACAAAAATATTTTTCTGTTCTATAACACAAAATAGATAAGTATACGAAGTTTGAAAAATGTGGCCCCCGTTTTAAAAAAGATCCGAGAACACTGAAATGGGTTGATATGGTAATCAAAGTAGTCAGAATTTGTGATAGAATACTTAAGATTAGATTAGTGCTGCAACATGGTTTAGCAACTATTACCTTGGCCTATGCTCCTCAGCCGGGGCTGACTGATGAACAGAAAGACCGATTTTATGACACTCTCTTGCAGACTACCTCGTCGACAAAGGACAGGGACCTTCTCTTTGTAGCTAACAACTTCAATGGGCATGTCGGACAACATACAGGGGGCTTCCATGGCATACATGGAGGCTATGGTTTTGGTTCCCATAATGAGGGAACCAGGCTGCTGGAGTTCTGTGATGCAAATGATCTTATGGTTTGTAATACTAACTTTAGGAAACCTGCCAGCCACTTAGTCACCTACCGATCAGGTGGACACACTAGTCAAATTGATTACATCCTCACAGGAAACGGGAAAGATGGCTACTTATAAATGCCAAAACTTTCTCAGGTGAAGAATGCACCCCACAACATAGATTAGTAGTTAGCGACTTTAGGATCAGGGCTAAATGGATGCCAGAGAAGACGGCCAACATGGAGAAGGGTCTGGAAGATTAAGGATCCTGCGAATGGACAGAGATTTAGAGACGTATTACTCAAAGTTTTTGACGAAATAGAGGTAGATATAGCATCACATGATGTGGAAGACAACTGAAGGTTTCTACAGGACAACCTGTCGAGGGCTACTGACCAGATCTGTGGATGGTGAAAAGTCATCTATAATGTGGTAGTGGAACAATGTAGTTGAAAGGGCCATTAAGGTAAAGAAACAGGCATGGAAGCATTGGAAGAACGGTGGTAGCAGGGAACTGTATCAGATCACCAGAAGCTAGGAGACAGGTTTACTTAGCCAGAAACGAAGCAGATAAGAAAAAATTTGCCAATGTTCTGCGTTGTGAGGATCAAAGACTTGAAGTGTTTCATGTTGCAAGACAGAGTGTGAGAGAGAATCATGAAGTCATAGGACAGAAATGTGTCTGCATGGATGATGGCCCACTTGCATTTGATGAGGCTGCAAGGAGAGAGACTTGAGACACCATTATGAAAGGTTGCTAAATGAAGAGAACAAATGGGAGAAAGAGAGTCTGCCAAATGTTGACCCAACAGAGGGACCAGCCATCCGAATGGACAGTACCTTGGTAAATAAAGCAATTAAGGGTATGAAGACAGGGAAAGCCCCCGGCCCATCAGGAATCACTGCAGAGATGCTTAAAATGTCCAGTAGTATCGGCTATAGTCTAGTCACCTGTATAGTCAATCAGGTGACACATGAAGGAGTCAAATCCAATGACTAGTGTAGCAGCACCATAGTCAACTGCTACAAAGGTAAGGGTGATGCATTAGATACGAATAATTAGAGGTATCAAGCTGTTAGATCAGGTAATGAAAGTCACACCCTAGCAGTAGAGGGATCCTGTGGAAGCGGCAGATCCAGGAAGACCTGGGATGAGGTGCTGAAGCACACAACCTTCAAACGTTGGGCCTCACAGAGGTGATGACAAGAGACCAAGACCTTTTGAGATATGCTGTGCTTGAGAAGACCTGGCAAGTTAAGTGAGAGCGTAACCATGGCCTATGCCAGTGCAGCATAACCAGCCCATTTAAGACTACCCTTCAATCATTGGGCAATAAACTGCGCTTGCGAAGACCTATTGAGGCAAGTGAAGTCATTGTCGATGACAGTACCACCTGATTGGCACCCATGCCGGTGTCACATAAAAAGCACCATTCGAGTGTGGTTGATACCAGTGCCGCTTGACTGGTCCCGTGCCAGTGGCATGTAAAAAACACCATTCAAGCATAGGTGTTGCCAGTGCTGCCTGACTGGTTCTTATGCCAGTGGCACGTAAAAAGCACCATCCAAGTGTCGCTGATGCTAGTACTGCCTGACTGGCCCTCGTGCCGGAGGCACATAGAAAACACCCACTACTATCTTGGAGGGGTTGGCGTTAGGGCATCCAGCTGTAGAAACATTGCCAGATCAGTTTGGAGCCTGGTGCAGCCTCCTGGTTCACCAGCCTTCTGTCAAACCGTCCAGCCCATGCCAGCATAGAAAGCGGACGTTAAAAAACGATGATGATGACAAATGTGGTCTCTGTAACAGACAAAGAGAGAAATCACTGAAAAGGTTGCAAATACCAACAAAAGAACTTTGACAAATAAAACAAAAACAATCAATTAGTTAGATATTTAACCAATTGACTAATAATAAAGGAGTGTAGTTGAACCAGTGTGTGTGTATGTGTGTTATAGTTGCCGGTGTAATGATTCTCAGAGGTTTTCTCAAAACCAGAAGTAGTTTCAGCAGGGTTTAACAGATTGCCAGACACCTCATACCAGATTCAGGATGAACAACAGCATCAAGAAATTTACCCAGTACTCATTGACTCCCATAAAGGCATGGTGAAATCTTTTAGTTAACTTTGTGAAATGGATTTAAAGAAATTTTGAAAAAAAAAGAATGTATAAATACCCATCCAATACTTGAAACTAATTTCAAATCTACATAACACTAATCAACATTATATCATCATAAAAATGGCATATTTACAATTGACAATATCTCCAACAGCCCTGCGAGTCTCTCGTTCTTCAACCAATTTCTTCAAATTGTTTAATTCTCGAACATAGTAGCGTTTCCGTTTTTCATTCCGTATCTTTACCTTTTGTTTACTCTTAACACTTTTGGCCATCTGAAAAGAATGAAAATGTAGTTAGTCAAATGGAAAAATAAAACTAGAATTCATGTAACATATTTTATATTGTAAGGGACCTAACAAACTAAGAATCCAAATTAAGATGGAAAAACAAATCAAGACCAATTTCATGTTCTTCAAAAATGCTTACAATTACAGTATGTAAATGTCTGCATGCAAACACTGATAAACTATTAAATACAAACAAAGTGAAGCCCATTATATATGTATATATGTGTGTCTTCTTGCTCTAACTATGCAATAGTTGTAAACATGTATTGATGTCATACAAGTGGTGTCATCTGCCTCCAATCTTCTGTGAAAACATGTCCAACCATGGGGAAAATAATACCTTGCATGTAAACAAGTGAAGGTTGGCAAGACAAGGGACATCAACCACAGAAAATCTGTTTCAGCAAATTCTAACCATAGTTAAGAAGACATGATGATGATGGTGATGATTTTAACCTGTTTTCTAAAAATTAAAATCTATGGTCATATACTAAATAGGCTTTTTTGAAAAGGTTAACTAAGATGACATGAACACAAAATGAAATCCCCAAGATGGGTGGACTGTTCATGTTTGATCCAAAGCTTTGGAATGGAGATGTGTTTCAGAAAGTTCTAATCAGTGTCAGTTATCAAAATTTGAAATGACTAATTTTGGTAATAAAAGATTTTGCATTTTAGCTGATATAATAATGACATAAGAAAATAAGCAGGCTTTCTGGACTAAAAATTTATTTAGATGACAATAAGAAATGTTCAGTCTAAATATTCTTTTCTACTCTAGGCAGAAGGCCCCAACTTTTTTGGGAAGGGGACCAGTTGATTAGATCGACCCCAGTACACAACTGGTACTTAAGTTGACCCTGAAAGGATGAATGGTAAAGTCAACCTCGGTAGAATTTGAACTCAGAACGTAAAGACAGATGAAATACCGCTAAGCATTTTGCCCACCATGGTAATGCTTCTGCCAGTTTGCCGCCTCATCTTTATCTTGGATAAAGATAAGAATTGTCGCTCAGTCTAAATATTAATTCAGCTCTTAAATGGACTGATGAAATTTACAGAGATCCCTTTAAGATGTTTCAAGTACTAACATGTTTTGAGGAACAATAGTAATCAATATGAACTGATCAAATAAACAATGAGAAGCAGAAAATCTATAATGGATTTCTTTCCTTATCCCAACAATATTTATTCCCGATTGACACAATGAATAGTTTCACTAAACCAAAATTTATACAAAGTACCCATCCTTTTATTGTAGGCATATATGCACTTTTCTGGGGAATACGCTTCACACGTTTTACACATATTAAGACAGGCAACCAGCTGGCCCAAGATTGCTCATTGGATTTGCAGCATCTTAACTTATGAACCGCTAAGTTACAGAGGGACAAACACACATACATATATACGACGGGCTTCTTTCAGTTTCTGTCTACCAAATCCACTCACAAGGATTTGGTCGGCCTGAGGCTATAGTAGAAGACACTTGCCCAAGGTGCCACGAAGTGGGACTGAACCCGAAACCATGGTTTCGGGTTCACTTTTTGGTTTTTGGTTATGGAGGATCCATAATTTTTTTTTCAAAAATCGCATTTTCAAAATTTCTATCTCCTCACCCCATCTTCATTTTTTCACTTTTTCTGGGTTTTCTTTTTT
>NC_068981.1:57415423-57427209 GCF_001194135.2 Octopus bimaculoides | reverse complement strand
ACGTTGTGTTCTACATGTCCAAGTCGTACGAGTAGCCTTCTCGCAACTTAGATGTGAAAATGAACGGCTTTAATTTATATTGAAACAGAAAAAGGATCACATGTGGAGTCCCTACCACGAAACTTGATATGCTTTTTAGGGGGAATCGCATGACCGGGACATATAGAATACATTATCGAAAACGAAAATCGCCTAACTTAAAAAATAAAAAAGTTACAGCCATTTTCCCTCAGTGTCTAATTCCAATGTCCACCAAAATAACAAAGCTGGCATACTTCTTAAATATATTTACTCTGTTGTTTTATAATTATTTCTGTCGTATATGACATCATCATAAAATGGGCGAAGGTAACGCGAGTGCAAACCACCTAACCCTAACGAGTGTGCACAGTAAAAAAAAATCTGATTAAAACCAATCAAGAATTGGCAAACGATATTGTCAGGCTCCTCGTATCATTAATAATACCTGACTGGTAAAAGTAAATTACCTCCCCTTGTATCGTCTGACATGTTTGTTTATATTCGCGAGTGTCCGTTTATCGTTTGTTTCACTTTTTAGTATAAAATATTAAAAAATGGATGAATCTTTCTAATGTTTTGCATACATAATTTATTTTGTATATATTTTCCATTTTCATAACTTTTTAAAATTGCATTTCATTTTCTTGGAGAGGTGCGTTTCTAAAGGAGCTCCATCCATTTTCCCGAAAGTAATACTTTCAATTGAATGAAATAAATATACATGTTTTAATTATTATTTTTTTTTTTTTGTTAATCTTTCGTAGTTGAGAATTAGTTTCATTTTCTCCATGTCACGATTGTTTTTCATAACTTGGCAGTGATTAAAGAAGAGACCCACACACAAACTAAGTAGATATCAGTATACGTATTCTAAACAGAAACTGAAAAAACCAAAATGTTGGTATTCTGTTATGGGTTCCGCTTGCTATGGATCACAAAATGATTTTTTAAAAAATATATAAGCCTAAATCGACAAATTTGGCAGAAGGAAAGTAATCTACACCAACGCCTGGCTGATATTTATTTTATCAACTTTTGAAGAATGAAGCAAAAGTCATAACGGAGAGCCTAGTACGACAGGGCGTTCTGGCTATCATGAAGTTTCAGGGAATAAGATTTGTGTTATTATTTAAGAGGTTTCAATCTGTAAATCAAAAAAATATATATATATATATCCATTTTCCTGTAAGTTATGAGAAACCAAAGTAAGGGGAACGGACACTTGTGTAGGTAAGCCGTAATTTTAACTGAGAACAGTAAATTACGGTTTCAATTAAGTCTTGCTTTAGGATGTGAAAAAATGAAATTTAAAAATAAAAATAAAGCTGATGGATGTGAATTAACAAGTCTATTAGTATCCATTGACTCGTACAAGAAAAGCTAAATCAAGAAAAGTCAAATCAAAATTAAATGTGTATATATACATGCACAGTATATGGTCAAAAATACTTGTGTACTCTAAAGAAGCAATTCTGATTCAATGTATATAAGTTTAGTTGTTCTAACAAAAACGAAATACTAATGAAAACGCCAAGTAAAATAAAATAAAGTACCTTATAAGTCTAGAAGATGTCAACCACGTGGCGCACACGGTGAGTAGTAAAGTTAATTAAAGGGAAGCAATTCTTAAGTGACTTTTGTCCTGTGAAAATAGTATTAAGTAGTCTTATCCAAGGCGGCGAGCTGGCTGTCGTTAGCACGCTGGACGAAATGCTTAGCAGTATTTCGCTACGTTCTGAGTTCAAATTCTGCCGAGGTCGACTTTGCTTTTCATCCTTTCGGGGTCGATAAGTTAAGTACCAGTGAAATTCTGGGGTCGATGTAATCGACTAGTCCTCTCCTCCAACGCTTCGAGCCTTATACCTCTGATAGACAGGATTAAGTAGTCTTACCCTTCGATTACTATTGCATTCACACTTCCTGACGTTTATAGGAATATTAAATTGATTCTATTACTTGACGGATAAATCACCTCGAAAAGATAAAAAGCAAGGTTGACCTGGATAGTTAGCTATCTGTTGGATGCTCTCCGTGGTGTCAGTGTCTAGTTCATGGACACTGTCTTTTAGGGATGTTCTTACTACCATGTTGATATCATCAATGTAGCAGTGTATATGGTTAGGGTTATGGAGATCTCTGCTAAGTGTTCTTTCAGTCTTCTATTCCACCATACCATGAACAAGTTAGCCGTAGGAGAACATAGTCTATAGTATAAGAGGGACAGTGTAGAAACAGGACAATGACCTAGATTGCAGAGACAGCACAAAGCATAGGTGAGCAGATAAGTGAACACTGGCAGGGACTCAAGGAGGAGAAAAGCTTGTCAGTGCTCTACCAACATGCTCAGTTAGAACATGTAGAACCTCAGTTGACAACAAAGATTTTAGGATCTTATCAACACATAGAACAGACATGACACTAGGATTACAGAGGATAGACACACGAGAGAAGATAGACCAAACTCAACATAAAATGTGAATGGAGTAATAACATCTACTCTCACTCCACCACACTACACAACCTGATGACTACAGACAGAAAGAGGAAAAATAAATGACATGAGTACTAACGGTTTAATATACAAACCCTTACACACACACACACACAAATGCATGCACTGATAGAGATACATACCATGGAAGGACAAAATGGAATAAGCAGGACAAGAGGACACATATAGGATAGAGAATCACTAATGAAATCACAGAATGTTTGATTAAAGAACTTTGACAGATGTATAAACTAAATATAATATGAATAAAAAAATGATGTGAAATTGAAATAAATAGTGCATGTGTTTAATTGACAAAAAAATATGACCACCCCAAAGTATAACAATATCTGTTTCAATACATGTTTGCACATCAAGAATCTTGCAAAACAAATACATAGATATAAACAAAGTTTATATCTATAAGAAGGAAGTATCTAATTTCCAGAAAAGGTATAACTACAGAACCAAAACTGTTCCTTGTCTAGAAAAGTAGTAACAATGCTTCTTTGTTACATAAGTGATCTCTGGCCAACTAGCTTTTTTGCTGGATTCATCCAAAAAATTAGGTGAAAGCTATTTCCATTTAAAATGTCATTTAGTTGTAAGCATATTTCAAAGAAAATAAATTTCTGCTATATCTTTAGATTTTCAATTATCTCTAATTGTGGAGGGAACATTTGGAAGGTGGGATGAAGTGGTGAGAAAGAATCTTCAGATGTTGGGCTCACAGAGGGGATGACAGAGGAACCAAGACTTCTGGTGGTTCACTATACTTGAGAAGACACATGAAGCTAAGTAAAAGTGTGTCCTTGCATACAAGTGTAACCCTGCATCCCACTTCAGCTGAGTGTTTTTAATTTCGTGAGCTTGTGTGAGCTGGTGCCATGTAAAATGTACCTGTACTGGTACCACAAAAAGCACCCAGTACACTGTGTAAGGTGGTTGTTGTTTGGAAGAACATCCAGCTATACAAACCATGCCAAAACAGATATGGAGCCCTGGCAGCTCTGCAGCTGATCAGCTCCCGTCAAACTGCCCAAACCATACCAGCATTGAAAATAGACATTAAACGAGGATGATGGTGATGATGATCATTCACATATTCATGTATATCTTCATGGCAGCATACATAAATATTACAGGCCTGGAAAAGTGGTGGCCTTAAAGTTAATTTAGTAAAGGCCAAAGCCCTGGTATGTAGGAAAGCAGACAAATCACTAATACTTACAGGGAGATGGCTCTGCTGAATATGTAGAGAAGTTGTATATAGGAATTCCATATGGTGTAGCCAGTGCAAGCTATAGATATGTAAGAGGTGCAGTGGTATCACAGGAAGGTTAACGGAGAAAGTGGCTTTTGTATGTGGCACATGTGCAGATACAATAAACACAAGGAATGCATTAGAAATAGACAGTTTCAAATGTCTTGTAGGATCCTTAAAAGTTGTAGATAGCTTCTATTAGCTAGGTGACCAAGTTAGTTGTGGAGGAGGATGCTTTGAAAGTGTTGTTGCTAAAATAAGAACAAGCTGGGCAAAGCCCAGAGAGTTTCTACCTTTCATCATCATCATCATCGTCGTCATTGTTTAACGTCTGTTTTCCATGTTGGAATGGGTTGAACGGTTTGACTGAGGTCTAGAGAGCCAGCTGCTGCACCAGGCTCCAATCTGATCTGGCAATGTTTCTACAGCTGGATGCCCTTCCTAATCCAACCACTCTGAGAGTGTAGTGGGTGCATTTTACATGTCACCAGCACAGGAACCAGTCAGTCAGGCCTGGCATCAACCACATTTGGATAGTGGCACAGGAACCAGTCAGGGGGTACTGGCATCGGCCATGTCCAGATGGCAATTTTTACATGCCACCAGCATGGGAGCCACTCAGGCAGCCCTGGCATTGATCATGTTTGGATGGTGCTTTTTACGTGCCACTGGAACATGAGCCAGTCAGGGGGCACTGGCCAAAGCTATGATTTTGATTTTACTTGACTCAACAGGTCTTCTCAAGCATATCATAATGCATCAAGGGTACTCTTAAATGGGCCGGACATGCAACACTAGCATTGGCCATGGCTGTGATCTCACTTTAGTTGCTGAGTCTTCTAAATCACAGCATATCTCCAAATGTCTCGGTCTCCTGTCATTGCCTCTGTTGGTAACAAAGATCCTCTCCCTCAGAGTGAAAGGTACATTGTATGATGACAGCTATGCTAGTCATCATATAATGAAACATAGGCTGTGACTGAAAAAGACATGCAAAGGCTTGAAAGAAATGAAGCCAGCATGCTCTGCTGGATGTGCAATATCAGTGTTCATGTATGACAGAGTGTAAATGTTTTATGAGGAAAAGTGGGTATAAGAGGCATCAGATGTAGTTTGCAAGAGAGAAGACTGTGCTGATATGGTCATGTGATGTGTATGGATGAGGAGCTCATAAGAGAATGGTGATCACCAACTGTGGAGGGAACCTATGGAAGATATAGACTCAGGAAGATGTACGGTGAGAAATGATATTCAAATATTGAGCCTTGCAGAGATGACAAGTGATTGAAACTTCTGGTGATTTGCTGTGCTTGAGAAAACACTTCAAGCTAAGTAAAAATCATGGCTATCTGTACACACACACACACACACACACACACACACACACACACACACACACACACACACACACACATACACACACACACACACACACACACACACACACAGAGTCTATCTTCTCTCAAAACTACCCCACGACCCTCTTCCCAAGCCTCCCCATCCCACCACATGATCACTACATGCTGAAGGCCCCTCCACTATCCCTCACATGCCTACCCACACACTCTCCATGCCTCTCTCACCACCACTTGCTAAGTCACCTCTTCCCTATCTCTAAACATTTCTCCTCATACTCTTATGGAACATCCCCCTCTATCCTCTCTGTACCACTTATATCCACACCGCCACTGCCCCATTATCTATTTCTTGCTCTCTTTCTCTCTCTCACTTTCTCTTTCTCTTGTTCTCTCTAACTCTGTCTCTCCTTTTTCTTTCTTTTCCCACTGGAGTAGGCAAGTATCTCCTCTATAATAAGACACCTATCTCTATCCTTCTATTATATTTTAAACTCTAAATTGGCACAAAGCCACCTTCCTCTACCAGGTAAAAAGTCTTTGTCTCACAAATTACTTGGTGACCCCACTGGTGTTGGTGCCAGATAAAAAGCACCAGTACTGGTGCCACATAAAAGCATCCAGTACACTCTGTAAAGTGGTTGACATTAGGAAGGGCATCAAGCCATAGAAACCATGCCAAAGCAGACAGGTGAACTTGGTGCAGATCTTCAGTTTGCCTATTTCTTGTCAAACCATCCAACCCATGCCAACACAGAAGATGGATGATAAATGATGATGAAGATAACAACGATGATGATGATGATAATTATGTCTTTCATATCTCTACTGGAGAATGTTTTAGATGTCTCTGTTTATGGTTTGGTATAAGGTGCCTTTGTTGCATATGAATGATGTTAGAGCATGTATCTCATGGAAAATTTAAAGAGGAATAAAGAGGACATCATCTGAGGAAGGGTAAGCATTGTTAGAGTTGACAATAAGTAGGTCATGGTATCTACTAACAGTTAACTGGATTTGCTATTGAGAATTAAGTGTCTTGGTTAAAGATAAAATACAGTGCTAGGTTATTTGAATAGTTATACTTGTTTAGTATTACTAATGAATTGATCTCTTGTAATAATTTTATGAAATAACTATCTATGACATACACTAGGATTATGAGTCAAGTCAGCTACTTGATAGTGTGGTCAGTAATATTTAACAATAGATAATCTGTCCTTTTTATACAAAACCTTGTAAATATTTTTTGAAAGCTAAGTAAATTGAGGCCATGTGAAAATAGAACGTCTAGTCAAGCCAAAAAAACAGAAAGTGAAAAAACAAAACAAACCATATGGTTTTGAGTTTAATCCCACTTCATGGAAACTGGGGTAAGAATATTCTACAGTAGCCCTGGACCAACCAAAGCCTTGTGAATGGATTTAGTGGATGAGAAATGAAAGAAGCCTGTCTTTTTTATATGCATGAGTGTAGGAGTGTGTGGGTAGATGTGAATATGAGTTTGAGTCTCCTTATCTTGACATCATGCAATAATTGGAAACAAGTGTCACAATCATACAAGTGTGTCATTCATTTCCAATCTTTCATGAAAAGATGTCAATCTATGAAGAATTATTACCCAGCTTGGAAGCAGGTAGGGGTTGATAACAGTGAAATAGGGCATTCAGCTGTAGAAAATCAACTACAATGAACTCTGCCTGACTCATGCAAGCATGGGAAAGTGAACTTCAAAATGATGACAATAATGATGATGATACTGTTTTTGATTTTGTCAGCAATTTTTTCTTTCAGTTCTTGTAACCCATCATTCCCATGGATAGCTGTGCCTAGTTAAAGCAATTTTTGGAATGGTCTCATTTTATTGGGCATATTGAATAACAGGGCCAGATCATGAGCAAATATTAGTATTCATGTTAAGTATTGGGAAACCTATATGTGCCTGTAAATATCTATTACATAGATGGACATTCTACACTCGATATTGTCTTCAAGAATGGCAAACATTTTGGGATTAAGTACATAGAAATATAGGTTGCAGGCAAGTCATATTCAGTGTTTTGTTTTAGAAGTTTTGTCGAATTGTGTCAAGTGACTCCTTTGACTAGGTTGGTTATACTTAGTTTCAGAAATTAATAATTTATGGCATGCATTTATGTAAATAGAGGTGCAACAGGTTACTTTAGCATAGGAGCATAGGTCACAGAGAAAGGCCAATATCAGTAGTTTATTTAATAGGATTGCTTTTAATCATGTCTTCAACTGAGTTTAAATTTTGTTTTTTAAGTGCACTAAACTTTCCTACCCATATCACTGGTCTTCCCACCACTCTTGTAACTACTATAGTATTCTGTTGGTGTAATTAAATGAGAGCTTAACTATGTATTTCAATATCCTTTTCTGTACTACCAATTATCTCTTTACCAACTCATAACCACTTCCTTTAACATTCTTCCTTCACCTTCACTTTTAACACTGTCCCTCTCCACCCACATACTTCTGTTGATCGCCTTTTCTATGCTACCAGTTATCTCATCCACTCCCTTGAGCCATTTCCTGTTGACTGATCCCTATGTACCTCTGACTACCTCCACCCCTATCCGCATGTTTCTAACTACACACATTTGCACCCTAACTATCCATCCACCCATCATCTTTTCTGTCATTTTTCTCCTATCTACTGTATTATTTTTATTCTTTTGCTCTTCATGCTTTCTGTACTGCCACACATCACATCTTCCTAACCTTCCTTCTACCTAGTATTTATCACTCACCAGCCATCCACCCTTATTTACTATTCACTACATTCACCCCAAACTTACTCTATCTCTAACCCTCCTTCACACATCCCATATCGTTGTCGTCATCGTTGTTGTTGTCATCGTCATTGTCATCTGTGACCTGAGCTGATAAACTGGGGAGTTGCACCAAACTCCAATCTGCTTAGGTATGGTTTCTATGGTTGGATGCCCTTCCTAACGCCAACCACTTTACAGAGTCAGCTGGGTTCTTTTATGTGACACTGCATGGGCACTTTTATGTGGTTTCACATGGGCATTTTTACATGATGCCACATGGACGCTTTTACATGTCACACAGGTACTTTTATGTGGCACTGCATTGGTGCTTTCATGTGGCACCACCATGAGTGCTTTACACCACCAGAAGGATCAGTCTTAACATTTCTGCTGCAGAGTATGGGTCTTCTTCCCATACTCTCTTGTAAATTCTACCTAACCTCTCTTCTCAATCTTTTCTCACTCTCTCTTCTATACATCTATGTGTGCCTCAGTGATACACTCTGACATCTTGTTGCCACAATCTTTATCTTTCTTTCTAGTTCCACCAAATTCTCCTACACTCTCTTATACAATATAAGGTTGCCATGTATCTCCTCTTTAACAAGAAACCTCTTTTATACTTTAACCTCTCGACACTTAGCATGACACCACCTACTGTCTACTATACTCTCACTCAGTTGATAGGGTTCTTTAGTCTTGTGAGTTACTTGGTAACCTCACTAGTACTGGTGCTGTGAAGAAAGCACCTAATACACACTGTAAAGTGTTTGGCATTAGGAAGGATATTCAACAGTAAAAACCATGCAAAAATAGACACTGGAGCATGATACTGGACTCTTTTGCTGAACTGCTATGTTGGGGGTGGGGACATAAACAAATCATCATTGGTCATCAATCAGTTGCAGGAAAAACACACACACACACACACACACACACACACACACACACACACACACACACACACTGATAGAAAGACATATACAACAGATTTCTACATAGTTTCCATCTACAAAATTCACTTTCAAGGCATTGATTAGCCCAGAGCAATAGTATAAGACACTTGCCCAAGTGGGACTGAATGCAAAAGCACATGGTTGCAAAGTCGACCTCGGCAGAATTTGAACTCAGAACGTACCGAAATACTGCTAAGCATTTCGTCCAGCGTGCTAACGACAGCCAGCTCGCCGCCTTGGATAAGACTACTTAATACTATTTTCACAGGACAAAAGTCACTTAAGAATTGCTTAAGGACAGACAAACATAAAAGGGGTGAAGTAGCTGTATCGATTAAATATTTACAATTTTAAATACACAATAAAAATTATTTACAATGTTCGATTGAAGTATTGCTCATTACAGATGCAATTTGTAATGGCTTTCCTGAAGGATAGGCATCCGACTACCAGGGTAGACCCCTTGCTTTTTCTTTCCCTTGTTTTTGGCTCCCACTTACCTGGTGCCAAACACTCCCAGCTTCCTCGCCACAGGCTTCCATCTTCTCATGAATCTGCTGGAGTTTTGTGATGTAATTCCTTATTTGCAACACTAACTTGAGGAAATCTGCCAGCCATCTGATCACTTATCAATCTGGTGGTCATGCCATTATCTACTATTGACTACATTTTCACTCGAAACAAGGACAGGTGGATATTTATGAATGTAAAATCCTTCTTAAGTGAAGAATGAACAACACAACATAGATTAGCGGTTAGTGACTGCAGACTTAGAGTTAGAAGGCTCCAGAAACACAAGCTGATATGGAAAAGGAAGAGATGGAAGCACAGGGATCCTTCAAACAAGATGTTTAGAGATGTTCTTAATGAAACCTTTGATGAGAAGTGGGAAGAGACAGAGACATATGACATAGAGGACAACTGGAAGTTCTAATGAGACAATCTACTGAGGGCAACAGACCAAAACTGTGGTTGGAGCAAAGCTTCTGCTAAACCAAGGGTGATATCATAGTGAAATAGTGATGTCAACAGAGCCATAAAAAAGAAGAGATGGGTTTGGAAAGAGTGGAAAAGTGGGGGGGGGGGGTTTAGCAAAGAACCATATCAGATAGCTAAAAAAGAAGCTAGGTGTTAGGTTTATCTAACCAGGGCAGAAGCAGAAAGGAAGAAGTTTGCCAATATCTTACAGCATGAAGATCGGAGACTTGAAGTGCTAGACAGTGTGTCAGAGAGAATTGAGATGTTGTGAGAGAGAAGTCTGTACAGGTGGATAATGGTATGCTTGCACTTAGTGACTCTGAAAAGAGAGGCATGGAATCGCTACTATGAAAGGCTATTAAATATGGAGAAAGAATAGGAGTGAACCCAACAGAGAGACCAGCTGTCCTAGTTGATAGCAGTATGATAGATAACGCAATTAAAAATATGTAGACAGGAAAAGCCTCTAGTCTATCAGTTGTCACTGTTGAGATGCTTAAAATATCTGGTAGAGTAGGATATGGTCCAGTCACCTGTATAGTTAATCAGGTTATTCAAGAATATGTAATTCCCAGTGACTGGTGTAGCAGCATTATAGTTAGCTGCTACAAGGGTAAGGGAGATGCCTTAGGTAGAAGTAATTATAGAGGCATCAAATTACTGAATCAGAATTAGACACTTGTTCGTCTTTGTATATGTGTTTGTCCTCCATCATTGCTTGACAACTGGTGTTGGTGTGTTTATGTCCTTGTAACTTAGTGTTTTGGCAAAAGAGGTCAATAGAATAAGTACCAGACTTAAAAAATAAAGGGGTCGATGCATTTGATTAAAATTCTTCAAGGCAGTACCCCAGCATAACCACAGTCTAATGACTGGAACAAGTGAAGGATAAAAGATATGTACAAAAAAAATATTGAACCTTACACAAACATACACGTATATAAACACATAAACATTCATCCACAGACATAGACACACACACACATGCATGCACACACACACACACGCACGCACACACACATACACATACACACACACATGCATATTGTGTCAGCCAGATTTAATACTTTATTGCCTACATAATGATTAGTTTCAAGAAGTTAGGATTGGCTTGAGAAACAAAGGTCTAAATAGACAGGATAGAAAGACAAGTTTTCTTTCTTGTTCTTTTGTCCCCCACTCCATGCTAGGCTAGTTCTGATCTATGAACAATTATATTCTAGTCATGGTTGTTTCATTTTATCTTATGTGCAAGGTATAAAGGATTACATTATCAAAATGAGTTCTTTTTAAAGATGTTATGGTGTGATTTAAGAGTTATTTATAATGCTGCTACACCAATCACTGGGAATTACATATCCCTGAATAACCTGATTAACTATACGGGTGACTGGACCATATCCTACTCTACCAGATATTTTAAGCATCTCAACAGTGACTACTGATGGACTAGGGTCTTTTCCTGTGTACATATCTTTAATTGCATTATCTATCATACTGCTATCAACTAGGACAGCTGGTCCTTCTGTTGGGTTCGCTCCTATTCCAGCATGGCCACAGTCATTGGACTGAAACATATAAAAGAATAAAAGAATAGACTTCTGCTTAGGCTAGATTTATTCTTTGTTGTTAATTTGAGCTTACACCATACACACATATGCATGTAAGCACAGGCATGTCTATATGATAAGAAGTTTGCTTCCCATGGTTCTGTGTTCAGTCCCACTGCGTGGCACCCTGGGCAAGTGTTTTCTACTTTTGCCACTGGGCAATCAAAGCCTTGTGAATAAATTTCGTAGATGGAAACTAAAAGAAGCTGTTGTATATATATACATTGACTTCGTTCGCATGTTTTAAACACACACACACACACACACACACAGACACACACATGCACACACACACACACACACACACACACAC